>NC_132934.1:219295500-219322500 GCF_034638445.1 Ciconia boyciana
GGCTGCTCCGATGCTGGGATAACGGGGTCAGTAGCCTGGAATTAGAGGGTAAGGAAGCCAAACAGCTGGGATCCCTTTCTAGGGAAGGGGGCATTGACAAAGCAATTGGAAGAGGGGCACAAGCCCTCATCCTCTGGAGATGACTCCTCTCAGCTAGGAAGGAAAGCTATTCCTTCGAGGAAGATGTTCTATATCATCACCCAGGCAAATGCACCACCATGGAGAGAGGTATCCAGTACCTGAGGGAATTAGCCATGCTGGAGGTGGTTTATGGTGACCTGGACAACAAGCAGCAATCCAAGGATCCAGACGAAGTCAAGTGCACACGATCTATGTGGCGGAAGTTGGTACAGAGCACACCAGTGTCGTATGCCAACTCAATGGCAATACTGACCTGGAAAGACAGAGAGGGACCAACGGTGGATGAAGCGGCTAGCCAGCTGCGGGAATACGATGAAAGTATCTCTTCCTCCCTCGTCTCGGCTGTAGAGAAACTGGTGCAGCAACTCAAAGAGGATAGATCCTACTCCCCGCCTGTACGGAGCAGTGTCTCAGCTATCAGGAGTTAGGGTTCTTCTGCTCGAGAGAGAGGATATAGAGGGTACGCACCACGGGCCACCCTGTGGTTTTACCTGCGTGACCACGGAGAGGACATGAGGAAGTGGGATGGAAAACCTACCTCGACCCTAGAGGCACGGGTACAAGAGTTGCACGGCAAAGCAATCACACAAGGGGGTTCTTCCAGGAAAATTGCTGCTCCGGTTTCCAGTGGACAGTTCCCCAGACAGAGTAGAAGGGCCGATCTGACTCGTGATGCTCATGAAGGAACTCCTGACTCGTATGGACAAGAAGTGGGTAACGAATAGTATGAGCAGGACTAGAGGGGCCCTGCCTCCGGCCAGGTGGAGGAAAGGGACAACCGGGTTTACCGGGCTGTGTGGATTCGATGGCCTGGCACATCAGGCCCACAGGAGTATAAGGCTCTAGTAGACACCGGTGCACAGTGTACCCTAATGCCACCCAGCTACACAGGGGCAGAACCCATCTGTATTTCTGGAGTGACAGGGGATCCCAACAGCTGACTGTATGGCAGGCCGAAGTGAGCTGAAGCGGGAATGAGTGCCAGAAGCCCCCATTGTGAGTGGCCCAGAGGCTCCGTGCATCCTTGGCATAGGCTACCTCAGGACAGGGTATTTCAAAGACCCAAACGGGTACCGCTGGGCTTTTGGTATGGCTGCCTTGGAGACGCGGGAAATTAAAGAGCTGTCCACCTTGCCCGGTCTTTTGCAGAACCCTTCTGTTGTGGGGTTGCTGAGGGTTGAAGAACAACAGGTGCCGATTGCTACCGCAACAGGGCACCGGCAGCAATATCGCACCAACCGAGACTCCCTGATTCCCATCCATGAGCTCATTCGTCGACTGGAGAGCCAAGGAGTGATCAGTAAGACTCGCTCATCACCCTTCAACAGTCCTGTATGGCCAGTGCGCAAGTCTAATGGAGAGCGGAGACGGACAGTAGACTCTCGTGGCCTGAACAAAGTCACGCTGCCTCCGAATGCTGCCGTGCCGGACATGCTGGACTTCTGGACTTCTGTAAAGCCTTTGACACGGTCCCCACAAGATCCTTCTCTCTGAATTGCAGAGATCCGGTTTGGATGGGTGGACTGTTCAGTGGATAAGGAATTGGTTGGATGGTCGCATCCAGAGGGTAGCGGTCTGTGGCTCAATGTCCACATGGAGATCAGTGACAAGTGGTGTCCCTGCATAAGCATCGTCTCACCTTTTCTCCCAACTTTTGTCCTTTCTCCTCTTCCTCCTGTAACTCTTTCTGCACTTGTTCAGTTTTTAAAGACAGTAACAACTCAGCTGCCTTTCTACCTTCTGTTTCTTTCTCTAGGTCCTGCTCCTCTCTATTTCTGTTCTCCCTTTCTTGATATGCAGCTTCTAAACAGGTGCCTAGCCTCTTGCGGATAACTCCTTGCCCTTTGCCATCCTTTGTACGGCCCCTAGTTACCTCTAGGTGCTCTTCAACGGCTTCCCAGCGATGCCAGTTGCCACGAGCCCACTCTTCTGAGAAGCTGGGCCTCGGGTTCACTCCATGCCTCCGTAAATAATCGGTGATACTCCTTGCCATCCCGCCAACTACGCCAGTTTGTCACAGCTGGAGAGGTGCACTTCACTCATAAGAGAGTAGCAGCAACATGTTTATTGATATAAAACAGAGGTTTAACAAATTTGGATAGTAGACGCAACAGTGGTTTAACGAGATTCGATGGCAAGGTAGACTTGATTATTGACTGCATAGAGAACACGGTCAGACACAACTGTCAGGGATACCCTCCTGTTGAGTCATGAGGTTTAGAGAGGACCCCCTTGCATTCTAAACTCCTTCCCTTAGAGTAGTCTAGGTGCGGCTGGGTCCAAACTTAGTCCCGGACTTGGTCAACGGTTTATCTCTAAAGGATGGTATGTGCACACTCAACCTAAGATATAGCCCTAGCGAAGCTCACAAAGTTTAGCAAGCCATTAGTCACTTACCGAGGATCTGTTGTGGCAAGGAATGTCTCCGTATGGAGGAGTAAGGGATCTCAGCGGCAGGCGTAACCTTGAGAGGCCTCCCTACTCAAGGGGAGATGCTGTCGTGCAGCCCGCTGCCGTGCAGGATTGCTCAAAGGGCTCTCGGGCTGCTCTCTAGTTATGGGGTGAGATGATTGACTCATAGTCATATTTGCATCCCGACCACCGATTTTAGTTTCTTCCAAATGTGGCTTGAGTCGGACATTGACCAGCACTGTGGTTAGGTGGGCACATTGCTCAGGTTAGCCCTTGGCTATGGTGGCGTTATCTGTCTCCCGAATCCACTTTGAGCCGTACTGGGACCAGGGCTGTTCAATATTTGCATCAATGACATTGACAGCCAGATCGAGTGCACCCTCGGCAAGTTGGCGGATGACACCAAGCTGAGTGGTGCAGTTGACACGCCAGAAGGACGGGAGGACATGCAGAGGGACCTGGACAAGCTGGAGAAGTGGGGCTGTGTGAACCTCATGAGGTTCAGCAAGACCAAGTGCAGGGTCCTACACCTGGGTCGCGGCAATCCTCAGTTTCAATACAGGCTGGCAATGATGTGATCGAGAGCAGCCCTGCGGAGAAGGACTAGGGGGTACTGATGGACGAAAAGCTGGACATGAGCCAACAATGTGTGCTCGCAGCCCAGAAGGCCAACCGTGTCCTGGGCTGTATCAAAAGAAGCGTGGCCAGCAGGTCGAGGGAGGGGATTCTGTCACTCTGCTCTGCTCTGGTGAGACCTCACCTGCAGTACTGCGTCCAGCTCTGGAGCCCTCAGCACAAGAAGGACATGGAGCTGTTGGAGGGAGTCCAGAGGAGGGCCACGAAAATGATGCGAGGGCTGGAGCACGAGGGCTGGAGCACCTCTCCTACGAGGAGAGGCTGAGAGAGCTGGGGTTGTTCAGCCTGGAGAAGAGAAGGCTGCGGGGAGACCTTATAGCAGCTTTACAGTACTCAAAGGGGGCCTATAGGAAAGACGGGGACAGACAAATTTTTAGCAAGGCCTGTTGTGACAGGACAAGGAGGGGCATCCAGTCCACTTGGAATCGACTGCCCCAGGGGTGGAAACACAGCCCCACCATTTGCCATGGACTGATCCAGACTGCACTGGTGTCGTGGTTTAAGCCCAGCCAGCAACTGAGCACCACGCAGCCGCTCGCTCACTCCCCCCCCGGTGGGATGGGGGAGAGAATCGGAAGGGTAAAAGTGAGAAAACTCGTGGGTTGAGATAAAGACAGTTTAATAGGGAAAGCAAAAGCCGCGCACACAAGCAAAGCAAAGCAAGGAATTCATTCCCTCCTTCCCATGGGCAGGCAGGTGTTCAGCCATCTCCAGGAAAGCAGGGCTCCATCACGGGTAACGGTGACTTGGGAAGACAAACGCCATCACTCCAAATGTCTCCTCTTTCCTTCTTCTTTCTTCTTCCCCAGCTTTATATACTGAGCATGACGTCATATGGTAGGCAATAGCCCTTTGGGCAGTTTGGATCAACTGTCTTGGCTGTGCCCCCTCCCAACTTCCCGTGCGCCTGCCAGAGCATGGGAAGCTGAAAAGTCCTTGACCAGTGTAAGCAGTACTCAGCAACAACTACAACATCCGTGTGTTATCATCAACACTGTTTTCAGCACAAATCCAAAACATAGCCCCATACTGGCTGCTATCAAGAAAATTAACTCTATCCCAGCCATAACCAGCACAACTGGAACAGGGTGAAGCTCCAAACATCTGCAATACATTGATGACATCATCACAAGGGGCAATACAGCCAAAGAAGTTTCTGAGACAGGGAAGAAAAGAGTCCAAATCCTCCTGAAAGCCGGTTTTGCCATAAAACAAAGTAAGGTCAAGGGACCTGCACAGGAGATCCAGTTTGTAGGAATAAAATGGCACGGTGGACGTCGTCAGATCCCAATGGATGCGATCAACAAAGTAACAGCCATGTCTCCACCAACTAGCAAAAAGGAAACACGAGCTTTCTTAGGCGTTGTGGGTTTTTGGAGAATGCATATTCCAAATTACAGTCTGATCGCAAGCCCTCTCTATCAAGTGACCCCGAAGGAGAACGATTTCAAGTGGGGCCCTGAGCAACGCCAAGCCTTTGAACACATTGAACGGGAGATAGTTCATGCAGTAGCCCTTGGGCCAGTCCAGGCAGGGCAAGATGTAAAGAATGTGCTCTACACCGCAGCCGGGGAGAATGGCCCTACCTGGAGCCTCTGGCAGAAAGCACCAGGGAGACTCGAGGTCGACCCTTAGGGTTTTGGAGTCGGGGATACAGAGGATCCCAGGCCCGCTGTACTCCAACTTGAAAGAGATATTGGCAGCATATGAAGGGGTTCGAGCTGCTTTGGAAGTGGTTGTTCCTGAAGCACAGCTCCTGCTGGCACCCCGACTGCCGGTGCTGGGCTGGATGTCCAAAGGGAGGGTCCCCTCTACACCTCATGCAACTGATGCTTCGTGGAGTAAGGGGGTCACGCTGATCACACAATGGGCTCAAATAGGAAACCCCAGTCACCCAGGAATTTTGGAAGTGGTCATGGACTGGCCAGAAGGCAAAGATTTCGGAGTATCGCCAGAGGAGGAGGTGACGCGTGCTGAGGAGGCCCCACGGGACAATAAACTGTCAGAGAATGACAAGTGATATGCCCTGGTCACTGATGGGTCCTGTCGTCTTGTGGGAAAGCTTCGGAGGTGGAAGGCTGCTGTACGGAGTCCTATACGACAAGTCGCGGAACCTGCTGAAGGACGAGGCGGATCGAGTCAGTTTGCAGAAGTATGGGCCATCCAGCTGGCTTTAGACATTGCTGAACGAGAAAAGTGGCCAGTGCTCGCTCTCTCTCCTGACTCACGGATGGTGGCAAATGCTCTGTGGGGGTGGTTGCAGCAGTGGAAGCGGAGCAACTGGCAGCGCAGAGGCAAACCCGTCTGGGCTGCCGCAGCGTGGCAAGACATTGCTGCGCGGGTAGAGAACCTGGTTGTAAAAGTACGTCACGTAGATGCTCACATACCCAAGAGTCGGGCCACTGAGGAACATCAAAACAACCAGCAGGTGGATCTGCAGTCAAGCGGTTAAAGGCTCGCTGGCACGGAGGACGATGGCTGAAATAGAAATATGGGGAGGCCTGGCAGATCCATTATATCCCACTCCCAGAAACCCGCCAAGGCAAGCGCCACGTGCTTACGATGGTGGAAGCAACCACCGGTGTTGTGATAATCAAATATAACTAAACAATTCACCTCATGTTGATGTTGGGGAGGAGAACTGCAGCGCGCACCGACCTGTAGATGGGGGACTCCATCGGCTCCTCTCCTGCAGTCAGGCGGTGGCGACACAACGGTGCAACGCTATTGGAAAAGAGGCCTTACCGGATCAAGGGAAAAAGGAAAAGTCCTTTGGGAAGTAGCCTGCATCTGGGGACATTTTGTCCCATCTGGGCTCTGCGTAAGGCGCATCGAAGAGAGGCACGCCGCAGCAGCATACTGTTTCTACAGCCTGTTTTAGCGGTGGGAGAGGTCCCCCGTTCTGTTCTGGGTCTGTGAATAGTGTAGGAAACATCGGATTAGGCTTTATCGGTAGCGATATGGGCAGTGCTACTTCTCAGGAGTCTCCCCTTTGTTCTTCCTTAGGATGCACCCTGACAAATTGGAATAAGTTTGGAGGGGACCCCACGACAAAAGACTAATTAAAACGATATTGTAATCGATGGTGGCCACAATATCAATTGGATGATGGTGAAAAATGGCCTGAAAATGGATCTATGAAGTATAATACCATCCTACAAATAAAGTTATTCTGTCGAAGGAGTGAAAAATGGGATGAAATACCGTATGTAGATTTGTTCTTTGCTTTAAGAAACAATTGGGAAGTTGGGAGAATTGTGGGCTTGTGGATTCTAACTATCAAAATGGTGTCTATTTGGTCAAGAAAAAGAATAGCAATTCTCGTTGTACAAGCTGTAAAACAAAAAGGAACGGTACAGAGGAAAATGATGAGGATGTTGAGTTGTTAGTTGCGCCTCATAAAACTGTAATGATGACTCCTAATCCTAAGTGGGGTGACAATCAGGCTCTTTTGGAATATTTGTTTACTACAGAGAATACCTAGATGCCTGTCTCCCAAGGCGGGGTCCCGGGTGGGATCCAAACACTGGTGGAGGGTTACAGAGAATAAGAGAATGCCAAAAATGTATTCTATATGGAATCCAGCATGGAATCCAGAAGCCCCAGAACTGGGCAAAACTGTGTGAAATACGACAGGGAGCTAAAGAACCCCCATCGGTCTTTTCTGAAAAATTATGTGAAGCAGCTGGGAAGTGGGCTAATTTGGACCCCGCGGATGAGAATAATTCTAGACTTCTTAATGTGTTGTTCATTGGTCAGGCAGCACCCGACATTAGAAAGAAATTGCAGAAAGCGGATGGTGCTGATGGCATGACGATATCCCCATTATTATCAATTGCTTGCAAAGTCTATAATAACCGGGAAAAGGAAAAACAAAAGAAATCAAAATTACAAGCTTCCTTGTTGGCCGCCTTGTCAGAAGGGCAAGGAAGAGGCAGAGGAGGAGGCAGAGGAAATTTTAGAGGAGGCTTTCGAGGTAGAGGAGGAAATCGTGGGAATACCGGGGAAAGTCATAGTAATATTCCCTTCGGAGCGAAGCAGTGTGCGTATTGTAAGCAAGAGGGCCACTGGAAAAAAGATTGCCCAGGCCTTTCGAATGATCAGGAAAGAGGAGCAGAGGCAGTTGCTGAGGTATTGGCAGAGATAGGATTGGACTGAAGGGGCCGGAGGAATATAGTAAAGTTTCCCCAGCCGATCCTCTTGTTCCGGTAAAGCTGGGGAACAAAACAATAGATTTCTTAATATATAGTGGAGCAACTCACTCGGTACTACCTGATTGTAAAGGACCTTTAAGTAAAATGAAGACCAGTGTCATTGGTGCCACCGGGAAAAGGACTCTAAGGTCACTCTTACAACCAGTGGAGTGTACAATGGGAAATACCACGGTAACTCATTCATTTCTTTACATGCCAGAGTGCCCCTTGCCATTGTCGGGGCAAGATTTGCTATGCAAGTTAAATGCACAAATAACTTCTTCTGAAGATTTGGTACAGCTGCGCATTCCCCCAGAAAACGCCTGGAAAGCACAAATGTGTCTGCTGACTCAAGGTGAAAGGGATGAAAATGCAGACGTTCCCGAAGAAGGATTGAATGCAGAGATACCGCTGGCATGGGCGTCAGGGAACCCGGGACGAGCAAAAAGCGTTTCCCCAGTCAAAACTGAGTTGAAATCTGGAGCCCAACCGGTAAGAAAGAAACAATACCCTATGAGATTAGAGGGGCGGAAAGGACTGGAACCATTCATTAATTCTTTTTGAGAATATGGGCTATTACGGGAGTGTCAATCAGAAGGTAATACTGCCATTTTGCCAGTAAGACGGCCGAATTCTCAAGAATATGGGTTGGTACAGGACTTGTGGGAAATTCACACTCAAACAGTCGATGTCCACCCTGCGGTGCCAAACCCCTATACTTCCCTTGCTTCCATCCCTGAAAATCATATGTATTTCACAGTTCTAGATTTAAAAGATGCTTTCTTTTGCATTCCGGTGGATGAACAGAGTCAGCGCATCTTTGCTTTTGAATGGAAGAGCCCAATCACCGGACGAAAGACTCGATTATGTTGGACTGTACTACCACAGGATTCAAAACCAGCCCAACGTTATTTGGAAAGGTATTGGCAGAAGAATTGGAACAATGGCAAGGTAATAATGGACACATAACCTTGTTGCAATATGTTGATAGTTTATTAATTGGCTCAAGCAATTACAGTGAATGTTTTGAAGCTACAGTTAGTTTGCTGAACTTTTTAGGACTCGCAGGACATCACGTCTCCAAAAAAAAAGGCACAAATAGCAAAAGATAGCGTTCGATACCTGGGATTTGAAATCACGCAGGGACAGAGGAAATGGAGCGCAGAGCGGAAGGAGGCAGTTGGCAGAATGGCTGTACCTACATCAAAAAAACAGCTGAGAGGATTCTTGGGTACGGCTGGACGGTGTCGGCTGTGGATTCCTAGTTTTGGACCGATCGCTAAACCACCATATGCTGCCATCAAGGCTCCGGAGGGACTATTTGAATGGACTGCTGAGTGTCAAAAGGGTTTTGAGGAAATCAAGAAAAGACTTACGGAAGCCCCTGCATTAGGACTTCCAAATGTAGAAGAACCCTTTCAGCTATCTGTGCATGAGAGGCAGCAGGTGGCTTTAGGAGTCCTAACTCGGCTGTTGGGAAGCTGGAAGAGACCTGTGGGGTATTTCTCTAAACAATTAGACCAAGTCAGTAAAGGATGGCCTGCTTGTCTGCCAGCTGTTGCTGCAGCAGTGATTTAATTGAAGAGGCCAGGACACTGACCTTGGGACAACCCACGACCGTGTTTGTACCCCATGCTGTGATCCCTCTCCTAGAAAACAAGGGACAGCATTGGATGTCTCCTAGCAGACTGGCTGAATACCAGGCTGTTTTGCTGGAGCAGGGTGATGTTAATCTGGCACTTCAAATCCTGCGGCTTTGCTGCCCATCTCAGAACAAGATGAATTATAGCATGATTGTCTGACAACAATCGAACAAGTTTATTCCAGCCGACCGGATTTACGGGATACTCCTCTTTCTGACTTTGCTTTAGAATTATATACAGATGGAAGTAGTTTTGTGTCCGGAGGAAAGCGATGGGCTGGATATGCAATAGTGACCAGAGACCATGTTTTGGAAGCCGAATCTTTGCCTTAAAATACTTCAGCCCAGAAGGTGCAATTGATTGCTCTAACTCGAGCTCCAGAAGCAAAGTACTGGGAAAAGGCTAATGCTTTCACAGATTCAAAATATGCTTTTGGAGTTGCCCATGCTCACAGGGCAATTTGGAAAGAAAGGGGACTTGTAAACTCACAAGGAACTCCTGTTAAATATGGAACCGAAATTAGCTGTATTACAGCCAAAGAAAGTTGCAATAATTCATTGCAGGGCACACCAAAAAGGGAACAGTGATCTAATCAGGGAAATGGGAAAGCGGACATAGCTGCAAAAGAAGCAGCCCTGAAAAGGTCGAATGTGGAAGGAGCTTTAATCCCAGGACGTCGTCTAGAACCAACTCCACCACAATACACTGAAAAGGAAGATCAATTAGCTGAACAATTGGATCGTATAAAAACGAACAGGGATGGTGGATGACACCTTTAAACCAACTTCTAATCCCCGAAAGGATAACGGAATTTGGATTCAAGAAATTGCACCAAGAAACGCATATGGGCTCTGACGCATTGGTCCTTACTGCAAAAAAAATATGCTATAGGACCAAAAATGCAAAGTATTGCCGACATAGTGTTAAAAGAATGTTCAATATGTTGTGCTAACAATCCAAAGGTGGAAAAGAAAACAATAGGAGGAAATGTAAAATGAGGAATAATGCCCGGGGAGTAGTGGCAAATAGATTTGTCCGAGTTACCTAGATGTAACCAGTATAAATGTTTGTTAGTCCTGGTAGATACTTTTTCTGGTTGGCCTGAAGCTTTCCCCTGTCGCACCAATAAGGCAAGAGAGGTAATGAAAGTAATGTTAAAAGAAAGAATTCCTAGATTTGGTGTTCCAGAAGGAATATCTTCCAGAAGGAATATCCAGAAGGAATATATCCAGAAGGAATATCTAAATAAAAGACAACAAAAACCACTTCTTCAAATACATTAGCAGCAAAAGGAGAGCTAAGGAGAATCTCCAGCCCCTAGTAGACGGGGGAGGGAACACAGTGAGCAAGGATGAGGAAAAGGCTGAGGTACTTAATGCCTTCTTTGCCTCAGTCTTTAATAGCAGGGCCAATTGTTCTCTGGGTACCCAGCCTCCCGAGTCGGAAGACAGGGACGGGGACCAGAATGGAGCCCCCATAATCCAGGGGAAATGGTTAGTGACCTGCTGCACCTCTTAGACACTCACAAGTCTATGGGGCCTGATGAGATCCACCCGAGAGTACTGAAGGAACTGGCAGGTGTGCTCACCAAGCCCCTTTCCATCATTTACCAGCAGTCCTGGCTAACTGGGGAGGTCCCTGCTGACTGGAGATTAGCTAATGTGACGCCCATCTTCAAGAAGGGCCGGAAGGAGGACTCGGGGAACTACAGGCCTGTCAGCCTGACCTCGGTAGCGGGGAAGCTGATGGAGCAGATCATCCTGAGTGCTATCACACGGCATGTAGGGAACAACCAAGGGATCAAGCCCAGCCAGCATGGGTTCAGGAAAGGCAGGTCCTGCTTGACCAACCTGATCTCCTTCTACGACAAGGTGACCCGCCTAGCAGATGAGGGAAAGGCTGTGGATGTTGTCTATCTAGACTTCAGTAAAGCCTTCGACACGGTTTCCCACAGCATTCTCCTGGAGAAACTGGCTGCTCATGGCTTGGACGGGTGTACTCTTTGCTGGGTTAAGAACTGGCTGGATGGCCGGGCCCAAAGAGTGGTAGTGAATGGAGTTTACTCCAGTTGGCGGCCGGTCACAAGCGCTGTTCCCCAGGGCTCTGTGTTGGGGCCAGTTCTGTTTGATATCTTTATCAATGATCTGGACGAAGGGATCGAGTGCACCCTCAGTCAGTTTGCAGATGACACCAAGTTGTGCGGGAGTGTTGATCTGCTTGAGGGGAGGAAGGCTCCGCAGAGGGACCTGGCCAGGCTGGATCAATGGGCCGAGGTCAATTGTATGAGGTTTAACAAGGCCAAGTGCAAGGTCCTGCACTTGGGCCACAGCAACCCCATGCAACGCTACAGGCTTGGGGAAGAGTGGCTGGAAAGCTGCCAGGCAGAAAAGGACCTGGGGGTGTTGGTTGACAGCCAGCTGAATATGAGCCAGCAGTGTGCCCAAGAAAGCCAACAGCATTCTGGCTTGTATCAGGAATAGTGTGGCCAGCAGGAGTAGGGAAGTGATCGTGCCCCTGTACTCGGCGCTGGTGAGGCCGCACCTCGAATACTCTGTTCAGTTTTGGGCCCCCCACTACAAGAGACACATGGAGGGGCTGGAGCGTGTCCAGAGAAGGGCAACGAAGCTGGGGAAGGGTCTAGAGCAGAAGTCTTATGAGGAGCGGCTGAGGGAACTGGGGTTGTTTAGCCTGGAGAAAAGGAGGCTGAGGGGAGACCTTATTGCTCTCTACAACTACCTGAAAGGAGGGTGTAGAGAGGTGGGGGTCGGTCTCTTCTCCCAGGTAACAAGTCATAGGACAAGAGGAAATGGCCTCCAGTTGAGCCAGGGGAGGTTTAGACTGGATATTAGGAAATTTTACTTCACTGAAAGGGTTATCAAGCATTGGAACAGGCTGCCCAGGGAAGTGGTTGAGTCGCCATCCCTGGAGGTATTTAAAAGACGTTTGGATGAGGTGCTTAGGGACACGGTGTAGTGGTGGGCTTGGAAGTGTTAGGTTTACGGTTGGACTCAATGATCTCAAGGTCTTTTCCAACCTATACGATTCTGTGATTCTGTGATTCTGTGATTCTGTGATTCCGTGATCTTCTGATAACGGACCTCATTTCATAGCAGAAGCAGTACAGGGAGTATCAAAAATTTAGAAAATAAAATGGGAGCTCCATACCCCATGGAGACCTCAATCCAGTGGAAAGATAGAGCGAAGGAATCGGACTCTTAAGAGGCAAATTCCAAAATTATGTCAGGAAGCTCACCTCAAACGGGTAGAAGCCCTACCTTAGGCCCTATTGAGAGTTAGGGTAACTCCAAGAATCAGAGAAAGAGTAAGCCCCTTTGAGATAATGTATGCAAAGCATGTCCTATCAAACGTACATTAAAGGACAGGGAACAGTTAAAGGGTATTTAATTTCTCTTTGGAAGATCTCCTCTTCGTTTCATAGGTCTTTAAACGAGAGGACTCCTTGGCCTTTGGATACCCCTGTCCATCCTTTTCAGCCGGGAGATCTTGTCTACATTCAAACTTGGACAGATGAGCCACTAAAGGAAAAGTGGAAACAGGATGGCTTCCTAAGATTTTACATGGTTTAGGATTCTCCCTGAGAGGATGGTTACAAAGTCTATTACAGAATTTAATTCTCTTCGTAATAATTATAATAACTGTTTGTCTCACGTTGAGACGTTTAAAAAGTCTAATCACTAGACAAACATCTCAATCCTATGTGTTAGTTGTACCAAACAGAAGTGAGACTTGTCGAAAAATTGGATTTCGATAAGTCTCAAAGGGGGGGATTGTTGTAATAATCAAAGGTAAGTATACAACTCCCATAATGGTGATGTTGCTATAGAAATCCATCGTAGAGCCCGACCCTATCTCCATAGGAACTTAGACAACGTACCTTGGTCTGATAAGCAGGATGTGGCTGTCGAAAGCAGAAGTCTCACTGATGTGTTACTAGTCTAGTTAGTAAACCATGAAGAACCGCTGAGATCTGCCAAGAAAGCAGGAAACTCGGGGAAAGGTAATTCGGGCAGGGGGATCGCGACCACCGACTCACGGACCACCTACCCCAATTATACCACCGACTCAAAGGATGAAGTTGAAGAAGAACAACTAAGCATGCGCACTAATGTACACGCTGTGCAAAGAGACTTTAATAGAAGATCATTTATCTTTTAACAGAAGAATATTGCATCTGTATTAGGAAGTTGAATATGTTAATGCTTTGTGTATCAATGACTGCTAATTTGAACGCGTGGTGTGCTGTCTTGAGACAGGCACCCATAGCTGCGCAAATATGCAATAAAATACCTCTGCTCTGTGTGTGCATTGGCATTTTGCACACCGGCTACATGAAGCCCGATTTTGGGGACAACACCGGGTGGGTGGCTGGATACATATCCCGTGCCCCATGCCACCGCCCGGAACACTCTCCTGGGCCTTGAAAAGCAAGTCCTATGGCGACATGGCACCCCAGAGAGAATTGAGGCGGGCAACGGGACTCATTTCCCAAACAACCTCAGAGACACCTGGGCCAAGGAGCACGGCATTGAGCGGGTATATCACATCCCCTGTCATGCACCAGCCTCCGGGAAAATCGAACGATCCAACGGACTGTTAAAGACTACGCTGAGAGCAACGGGTGCTGGGACATTCAAACGTCGGGATACACATTTAGCAAAGGCCACCTGGGTAGTCAACACTAGGGGATCTGTCAATGGAGCTGGCCCTGCCCAATCAAAACTCTGACGTACTGTAGAAGGGGATAAAGTCCCTGTAGTGCCCGTAAAAAATATGCCGGGGAAGACAGTCTGGGTTGCTCCTGCCTCGGGCAAAGGCAATTGCTATAAAATAATTGCTATAAAATACTGCATGTAATCACGACTATGGTTGCTATATGCCATATCAACGGTATTACAGTAAGAATCGCCCAGGTTAATGAAGAACGAACGTTGATGAAACCAAGCAAAGTGCAGCGGTGACGGAACCAGAACTGGCTTCAGCATGCAACAAGCCAACACCACACACCACCTCTCCTGCCCTGAAGGACCGTTGTGCCAGATGGAGCCCAAAGTCACGGACTAAATGAACCCAACGGACATTTCAGAGGGATGGCCCACAGACCAAGGGAATGATATCTGTGTGCATATATCAAAAGACAGGGAAAGTGGTGGAGATTAATTGGAATGTATCAGAGAGGGTAGAACCTGGGCATGACGAAGATGGTATAGAATAAGGGGTGGATACTGTCCTGGTTCTGGCTGGGATAGAGTTAATTTTCTTGATACTAGCCAGTATGGGGCTATGTTTTGGACTTAGTATGAGAATAATGTTGATAACACGCTGATGTTGTAGGTGTTGCTAAGTGGAGTTTACAGTGGTCAAGGACTTTTCAGCGTCCCATGCTCTGCCAGGTGCACAAGAAGCTGGGAGGGGCACAGCCAAGAGAGTTGATCCAAGCTGGCCAAAGGGCTATTCCATACCATATGGGGTCATGCTCATTATAGAAACTGGGGGGAGTTGGCCAGGGGACAGAGATCGCTGCTCGGGGACTGGCTTGGTGTCGGTCGGCACCTGGTGAGAGGTTGCATCACTTGGGTTCTTTTTCTGGGTTTTCACGGAATCACAGAATCGTATAGGTTGGAAAAGACCTTTAAGATCATCAGGTCCAACCTTTTGTTCCTCTCTCACTCTCTTGTTTTCCTTTTCATTACAATTTATTATTATTATTATTGGGTGTTTTTTTCCAATTCTTAAACTGTTCTTATCTCAGCCCACAGGTTTTCTTACTTTTGCTCTTCCAATTCTCTCCCCCATCCCTCCAGGGGTGGGAGGGTGAGGGAGCGGCTGTGGGGTGCTTAATTGCCGACTGAAGCTAAACCACGACACCAGCAAACTTGGTGCAGGGAGCTTTAAACTGACAAGGCAGGGGGATGGGGTCTGCAGTGGTGACACCTGTGAAGCTGAAAGCAACAGGGTCCAAAGCCAAGGTGACCCAGAGCAGCAATGAATTCTTCTTGTCCATCTCGGTGGGGGTAGGAGATGGAGATCCACGCGGCAGCAAAGACGCAAGGGTTGCTGCTGTGTTAGAAACCACGGAAGCACCTGAGAAGAGTCACACAAAAATTAGGGCTTCTCCCTCCAAAAAGGTGGCAGGGTCAATGGCCCAACAATGCAGGGCACCAAACTGGAGGAGTTGGAAGCCACTGTGCTGCTGGAAAACGATGATGTAATGGCAGAGCCATGGTGGGATGACTACACAACGGGAGAGCTGCAGTGGATGGCTGTGAACTCTTCGGAAGGGAGAGGCAAGGATGGAGAGGCGGTGGGGCAGCCCTGTATGTAAGGGAGTGTTTTGGCAGTGTAGAGCTTGACGATGGTGAGGAAAGGGTCGAGTGTGGATGGGTAAGAATCAGGGGAAAGGCCAAGAAGGCAGATGTCATGGTGGGAGTCTGCTACAGACCACCCAACCAGGATGAAGAGGCAGATGAAATACTCTGTAAGCAGCTGGGAGGAGTCTCACGATCGCTAGCCCTTGTTCTCGTGGAGGACTTCAGCTCCCCAGATGTCTGCTGGAAATACAATCCAGCAGAGAGGAAACAGTCTCCGAGGTTCCTGGAGTGTGTGGAAGAGACCTTCCTGACACAGCTGGTGAGGGAGCCAATGAGCGAAGGTGCCCCAGTGGAGCTGTTGTTTGCAAACAGGGAAGGCCTTTTGGGTTGTGTGATGTTTGGAGGCCATCTTGGGCAGAGTGATCATGAAATGATAGTTTTTGATTCTGGGAGAAGTCAGGAGGGGGTCAGCAGAACTGCTGCCTTGGAATTCTGGAGGGCCGACTTTGGCCACTTTAGGGGCCTGGTTGACAGAGTCCCTTGGGAGACAGTCCTGTAGGGCAAAGGAGTCCAGGAAGACTTGAAGAAGGAAATCTTTGAGGCGCAGGAGCAGGCCATCCCCATGTGCCGAAAGACGAGCTGGCAGGGAAGAAGACTAGCCTGGCTGAACGGAGAGCTGTGGCTGGAAGTCAGGAAAAAAACAGAGTTTCTGGTCTCTGGAAGAAGGGGCAGGCACCTCATGAGGACTACAAGGATGTCATGAGGTTATGCAGGCAGAAAAATAGAAGAGCCAAAGCCACGAGCCAACGCTCATGGCTTGGACAGACAGATGCTTCGCTGGGCAACTAACGGGCTGGATGGCCGGGCCCAGAGGGTTGTGGTGTATGGGGTTCAATCCAGTGGGCGGCCGGTCACAAGTGGTGTTCCCCAGGGCTCAGGAATTGCCAGCCCCCCCTTGCCCTGGCCCTCCCGCACCCAAGGCCGCCCCAGCTGAGTCCCCCTGGTCCCTCTGGCCCTGCAGCTCTGCTCCCAAGCCTCACCCCACAGGCATGGCAGCCTTGAGGTGGTGGCGGGTCCTCGTGGGGGGTCACCAGTGGGACAGGTCCCAGCACACGAGCGCAGCACAGGCCTGGGGTGGGTGCATGCAGCGTTTGGGGGCTCAGCCCCTCCAGCCGTGCTCAGGGACAGGACCGAGGACATGGTGGGGCTGGTGGTGGGAAGGGGCCTCTGACCCGCCCCGGGGCCCTGGGCTGCCTCTGCCCGGGGAGGGAGGCACCCGCTTGGTGTTGGGGCAGAGACAGGACCAGACTGCTGAGGCTGGAGGCACCTCTGGGCTCCATCGGGTCCAACCTCCAGAGCTGGTGGCCCAGGACCATGTCCAGGTGGTTCTGAGTGCCTCCAAGGACGGAGACTCCACCACCTCCCTGGGCAACCTGGGCCAGGGCTGGGCCACCCTGCCAGTGAAAAGTGTTTCCTGCTGTGCAGAGGGACCCTCCTGTGTTCCAGCGTGTGCCCATGGGCTCTGGTCCTGGCACTGGGCACCACGGGGAAGAGCCTGGCTCCGTCCTCTTGGCACCCTCCCTGCAGGTATGGATGAGATCCCACGGATGAGATGCCCCTGAGCCCTCTCTTCCCCACGCTGAACAGCCCCAGCCCTCCCAGTTGAGGATCCCCTCCCTCCACCTCCTGGCCACGCTCCTCCTGCAGCCGCGGACACCCTTGGCCACCTTGGCTCGTGGTCAACTTGGTGCCCCCCAGGACCTCCTCTGCCAAGCTGCTTTCCAGCCGCTGGCCCCAGCCTGCGCTGGTGCCTGGGCTTGTTCCTCCCCAGGGGCAGGACTTTGCACTTGTTGAACTTCACCAGGTTCCTGCTGGCCCATTTCCCCAGCCCACCCAGGTCCCCAGACACCAGCACACCCACTGGGGGACCAGACACCCCCACTCCCCCCAGTTTTCTGGGTGCCAGCTGTACCCTGTGCCAGCCAGTCCCCATAGGGATTGGGCAGTGAGGGGGTCACTCCCCCAGCCGCGGGATGGATGGATGAACCACGACACTAGGGATAGAAAAAACATTTAATTGTTAACATTTCAGATGGGGGAGCGCCCCACGGGGGTCCCCAGCCCCACGCCCCCCACCCGCTCAGTGGTAGGGGAACCCGCTGGTCTTGTGGGACCAGCGCTGCCACCACAGGGGCTTGAAGAAGTGGATGCCGGGGAGTCCGGCAGCGGCGTCTCCACCAGGCCTTCAGGCAGCACCAGAGCCGGGTGCAGCCCTCCCGCAGGAACCGTCCTGCCCTGCACGGCCCCGGCGCTGTTGGCCATTTGAGCTGCCCACGGGCACCCGCAGCCATGGGCTGGGCTCTGCGGGGTGCTCCTGCCCAGAGCAGTGGGGATCCTCCTGCCCAGCCCCAGGGAGCTGCTCCTGTCAATGTCTGCATCCACCCGCAGCAGCTCTGCTCCAAGGCAATGGGGCCACACTCTGGCCCCCATCATCCCCAGCACCTTCATCCTGGTGGGTGGGAGCTGAGGGGTGGGGGTCCCACGACAGGGCCACCTGCCACCCCCACTGCCAGGCCAGCCCTGCCCACAGGAGCACAGGGCACGGCTCAGTCACCGCCTCTGTGGCCTGGAGGGCACGCATGAGCTCGAGGACGAGTTCCCCTTGACCATGGCCATGGCTGGGGACCACTGGGGTTGTCTCCATGTCCACAGGGCTCTGCCACCTATCCCCTCAGTCCCCAGAGCCCCGCTCTTGCTCTGTGGCCACTGGCTCCTCTTGAGGGTGTCGCAGCCAAGGGCCGGTCCTGGGTCCCCCACCAGCCCCTTCTCAGCCTTGGGGGACTGGGGGGGTCCTGAACAGGTAGCGCTGCCAGCTCCGCCATCACACCAGGCCAGGGCTCCGGGAAGGAGTAAAGGGAGCCCACGGAAGACGAGGCCAGGGAGCCCAGGGAGTCCACGGAGCGGGGACAGGCGCTCCCTGCTCAACACCTCAGTGCTCGCCCTGCAGAGGAGGAGAGGGAAGAGACCCCGCTGCACCCCGGCCCCTCCAGCGGGACCCACGGGCAGCGCCCCCTCCTCGGCCGGCGGGCAGGGTCAGGGCACGGGGTGAGGGTCTGGGGCAGGATCTGGGGTCTCCCCACACTCACCACATCTCCAGGCTCCGCCCGGCCTTCTCCACCCCTCCATCTGCCCGGGGAGAAGCTGCCGACGGAGGAGCCGGACGGAGCGGCCGGCAGCCCCCGGCACAGCCCCGGCTCAGCGCTCATCCCACGCTCCGACTTCTCCCAGCACCTCTGCGGGACGCCCGGGAGCTGGGGGAGGCGGGAGCCGCGCCCGGCCCCACGCCGCGGCCCCCCGCGCACCACAGCCGGGCGCAGCCCTCCCGCGGGCACCGTCCTGCCCTGCGCGGCCCCGGGGCCGCCCGGCCGCGCGCCCTGCCCGCGGGCGCTCGCCGCCGGGGGCCGGGCTCTGCCGGGGCGCTCCCGCCCGCGGCAGCGGGGGTGCCGCCGCCGGGCTCCGCGGGGCGGCTCCGCTCCGGCCCCCCGCCGGGCCGTTCCCGCCAGGCGCCGGGGCCGCTCCGCCCCGCGGCGCCGCTCCCGACCGCTTCCCCCGCCCGGGCCGCCAGCCCCGGGCCGGCCCGGGCCGCAGCGCAGCGGCTGACGGCGGCGCTCGGGGCTTTCCTCAGCGCGGAGCCCTGCGGCGAGCGCAGAGACCCGCCGGGAGCCGCGCGCGCGGGCGGCAGCGGCTGAGGAGACCTGGGCGGGGCCGGAGCAGCCGCGGCCACGCCCCCGCTCCCAAGGGCCGCCCTGGGCGCTCGGGGCGGGGCCGCCCTCTCTCGCCCTGGCCGCTGGGCGCCATGTTGGGCGATCGGCGGGCGCTGGTGGCGGGCGCCGGTGGCGGGCGCCGGTGGCCCCAGGAGCGGGCCCGAGGGGCAGAGCGGTGCGGGAAGGGTGGGCGTTGTTGGGGAAGGAGACCTTGGGGGCGCAGGAGCAGGCCGTCCCCGTGTGCCGAGGGAGGAGCCGGCGGGGAAGAGCCCGGCCTGGCTGAAGAGAGAGCTGGGGCTGGAACTCTGGGGAAAAACGAGAGTCTGTGGTGTGTGGGAGAAGGGGCGGGCACCTCGTGAGGACTACAAGGATGTCACGAGGTTGTGAAGGCAGAAAATGAGAAGGCCCAGGGGAGGTTCGGTTCGGGCATGAGGCACCTCAGCCCGGCCCTGGGGCCGCCCCCGCCCAGCTCTGCTGCCCAAAGGTGGCCCCTGAGCTTGGGCCCCTGAGCGCTCCCATCCCAGGGTGGCTGCAAGGCAATGCTGAGGCTGCTCCTTATGTCAGCACCCAGGGAAACGTCACTCCCTTGCAAGGAGTCCTCCTGTCTCTGGCATCCCTGCTTCCAGGCAGTTTAACCCCTTCTTGCCGTGGGGCCTCCTTGCCCTCCATGCCAGATCATTCCTCCGGCTCAAATTGCCACTGCTGCCCAGTTACAATGAGAATTTGCCCTTTGGGGTCTCACGCCACCCCAAAACCACCCATGAAACCCAGCAACGCCCTGCATGGTGCCCACCACCTCCAGCCCCATCCTCTTGCACCCTCCATGCGGGTATTGAGGTACATGGATGAGATGCTCCTGAGCCCTCTCTTCCCCACGCTGAACAGCCCCACCCCTCCCAGTTGAGGATCCCTCCCTCCACCTGCTGGCCACGCTCCTCCTCATGCAGCCGCGGACACCCTTGGCCACCTTGGCTCGTGGTCAACTTGGTGCCCCCCAGGACCTCCTCTGCCAAGCTGCTTTCCAGCCAGTGGCCCCGGCCTGTGCTGGTGCCTGGGCTTGTTCCTCCCCAGGGGCAGGGCCTTGCACTTGTTGAACTTCACGAGGTTCCTGCTGGCCCATTTCTCCAGCCCACCCAGGTCCCCAGACACCAGCACAGCCACTGGGGGACCAGACACCCCCACTCCCCGCAATTTTCTGGGTGCCAGCTGTACCCTGTGCCAGCTCCTCCCCTCAGGGGATCGGGCAGTGAGTGGGTCGCACCCCAGCCACAGGATGGGTAGATGAAGCCCAGCACCAAAGACAGAGAAAACATTCAATTTTTAACATTTCAGGTGGAGGGGTGCCCCAGGGGGGTTCCCAGGCCCGTGCCCCCCATCCGCTCAGTGGTAGGGGAACCCGTTGGACTTGTGGGACCAGCACTGCCACCATGGGGACTTGCAGACGTGGCAGAGCCGGCAGCGGCGTCTCCACCAGGTCTTGAGGCAGCGCCAGATCCGGGTGCAGCCCTCCCACAGGCACCGTCCTGCCCTGCACGGCCTTGGGGCCGCCCGGGCACCAGCCCTGCCCGTGGGCAACCGCGGCTGTGGGCCGGGCTCTGCCGGGGTGCTCCTGCCCAGAGCAGTGGGGCTGCTCCTGCCGGGGTCCATGGAGCTGCTTCTTTCTGGCTCCATGGGGCTGCTCTTCTTCACCTCCATCGGGCTCCTCCAGCCCAGCCCCGCGGGGCTGCTTCTGCCCGGCGCCATGGAGCTGCTCCTGTCGAGCCCCGTGGGGATGCTACTGTCCATCTCCCTGGGGCTGGTCCTGCCTGGCCCTATGGAGCTGCTTCTCTCTGTCTCCATGGGGCTGCTCCTCTTCACTTGCATTGGGCTTCTCCTGCCCAGGTCCTCAGGGATGCTCCTGCCCGACTCCGTGGGACGGCTGTTGCCTGTCGCAGTGGGGCTGCTCCTCTCCCTCTCCATCTCCAGGGAGCTGATTTTGTCTGCTCCCGTGTCCTTGTCCTTGTCCATGGCCACATCTGCCCCCGGCAGCTCCACGCCAAGGCACTGGGGACACACTCTGTCCCCCAGCTGCCCCTGCACCTCCATCCTGGTGGGGGGAGGGAGAGTTCCCCGGGGAGGGTCCCACTGCAGACCCCGCCGCCCCCCGTCACTGGGCCAGCGCCGCTCGCAGCAGCTCACATTGCTGCTCGTGCACCACCTGGGTGGCCCGGAGGACACAGAGGAGCTCGAGGACGAGCTCCCCCTTGACCGTGGCCATGGCTGGGGGACTGCCGGGGGTTGGCTCCATGTCCACCGGGCTGTGCACCCTGTCCCCATGATCCCCAGAGACCCGGTTCTGCTCTGTCCCCGCTGGCAGCTCCAGTGGGGTGTCATGGCCAAGGACTGTCTCCGGGTCCGCCACCGGCCCCTTCTCAGCCTTGGGGGACCGAGGGGGTCCCGAGCGGGTGAGCGCTGCCAGCTCCGCCATCGCACCGGGCCAGGGATCCGGGAAGGAGTAAAGGGAGCTCACGGAAGATGAGGCCAGGGAGCCCGCGGGGACAGGCGCTCCCTGCTCAACACCTCTGTGCTCGTCCTGCAGCGGAGAAGAGGGAAGAGACCCCGCTGCACCCCGGCCCCTCCAGTGGGACCCATGGGCAGCGCCCCCTCCTCGGCCGGCGGGCAGGGCTGCCCAGCACAGGCAGGGTCAAGGCACGCGGTGAGGGTCTGGGGCAGAATCTGGGGGTCTCCCCAGGCCAGTGCAGTGGGGATGCTCCTGCCAGGGTCCATGGAGCTGCTTCTTTCTGCCTCCATTGCGCTGTTCCTCTTCACCTCCATCGGGCTCCTCCGCCCCAGCCCCACGGGGCTGCTTCTCTCCAGCTCCATGGGGCTGCTCCTCTTCACTTGCGTTGCGCTTCTCCTGCCCAGGTCCTCAGGGCTGCTCCTGCCCAACACTGTGGGACGGCTGCTGCCTGTCGCAGTGGGGCTGCTCTTCTCCATCTCCAGGGAGCTGATTTTGTCTGCTCCCGTGTCCTTCTCCTTGACAATGTCCACATCCGCCCCTGGCAGCTCCACGCCAAGGCACTGGGGACACACTCTGTCCCCCAGCTGCCCCTGCACCTCCCTCCTGGTGGGGGGGAGGGAGAGTTCCCCGGGGAGGGTCCCACTGCAGGGCCCTGCCGCCCCCCACCACTGGGCCAGCACCGCCTGCAGACGCTCACATTGCTGCTCATGCATCGCCTGGGTGGCCCGGAGGACGCGGATGAGCTCGAGGACGAGCTCCCCTTGACCATGGCCATGGCTGGGGACTGCCGGGGGTTGGCTCCATGTCCACGGGGCTCTGCATCCTGTCCCCGTGGTCGCCAGAGACCCGGTCCTGCTCTGTCCCTGCTGGCAGCTCCAGTGGGGTGTTGTGGCCAAGGACTGGCTCTGGGTCCGCCACCGGCCCCTTCTCAGCCTTGGGGGACCGAGGGGGTCCCGAGCGGGTGAGCGCTGCCAGCTCCGCCATCGCACCAGGCCAAGGCTCCGGGAAGGAGTAAAGGGAGCTCACGGAAGATGAGGCCAGGGAGCCCAGGGAGTCCATGGAGGCCAGCGGGGCCCGCGGGGACAGGCGCTCCCTGCTCAACACCTCTGTGCTCGCCCTGCAGAGGAGAAGAGGGAAGAGACCCCGCTGCACCCCGGCCCTCCAGTGGGACCCATGGGCAGCACCCCGTCCTCGGCTGGCAGGCAGGGCTGCCCAGCACAGGCAGGGTCAAGGCACGAGGTGAGGGTCTGGTGCAGGATTTGGGGGTCTCCCCCGGCACTCACCACATCTCCAGGGTCCGCCTGGGCTTCTCTACTCCTCCATCTGCTGGCGAAGAACCTGCTGAGGGAGGAGACGCAGTGAGCGCCCAGCAGCCCCCAGCACAGCCCCGGGTCAGGGCTCCGGTCGGGTGCTGGCCTTTTGCAGGGCGCTCGGTGCCGGGGCCACTCACCACTCTGCTCCTCCGGCCGGGCTCTCGCCATCCTCGTCCGAAGCTTCGACTTCTTCCACCATTTCTGCAGGATCCCCAGGAGCTGGGTGAGATGGGAGCAGCTCCCAGCCCCGTGCCGCAGCCCCCCATGACACTCCACGCCACGCCACACCACGCAACACAACGCCATGCCACACCGTGCCAACTAATGCCACCCCACACCACCCCACGCTGCACCACTCCACCCCACCACACTCCACGCCGCGGTGCAGTGCGGTGCAGTGCGGTGTGGTCCAGCAGTCACCTACCCTGAGCCGCTTGGCCCGCAGTATGGCAGAGACCAGGCTGAGCTGCAGCACCAGCATCAGGAGCGGGAGCAGCTGAGCCGGGCTTGGGATGTTGGAGTGCCCCATGGCAGCGGCTGTGGTGCAGCTGCGGCACTCCGGGTCACCAGCAGAGGCCCGCCGTGCGGATCCCCAGGGACCTCGTGGGTCGGCAGTGAGGGGACCCCCAACACTGCTGGTGTGGCAGAGGCTGAGGCTGCAGTCTGCCGAGATGAGGCCAGACTGCGGTGCCCACTGCCTGCTGCCTGCTCCCGCAGGGCCCCCGCACCCTCATTTATAGTAGGGCAGGCAGGCACGCCCCTTTGTGACACCGTGGGGCAGGCGGGGACCCCTTTGTGACCCCGTGGGGCAGGCAGGGACCCCCATTGTGACACCCAGTGGCCTCCCACGCCCTTCCCTGCCTGGTACGGGCGGACGCGAGGGGCTCAGGAGGGCCTGGGATGTCCCCCTGGAAATCAGGGGTGGCAGCTGCTGGAAGCCCATGGTCTGCAGGACGGGGGAGCCTGGGGTTTGTTGTAGTCCTCACTTTAGCATTAGTATCAAGGCTCGCTGAAGCCTTAGGCCCCAAGAACTGTCACCTAGATCCGCCGACCGTGCAGTGAACTTTTACTTGTCTACATGAAGGAAGGCCCCTGCAACCGGTGCAAACCAGAAAGATAAGGAGGCTTCAACCTCAGCAGAAGCTGCGATCTTAGAGATAAGAGAAGAATCGACCCGCCTAGAGACAAGGAAAGGGCCCAATGAAGAACGGGAAGACCCCAGACCCTGATAGTACTATTGGTCCGAACTGTCTCCTGAGGGGAGAAGAATTTAGACTGTAAGGGTCTAATTACCCAGGGATTTCTTTGTTCTGGGTCCCTCTCCAGTGCCACCCACCCGGCTTGAGCTGTTTTCTCCGCTGTATCAATAAATTAGTCTGGCGTACGTTGTATCGGAGACTCTGCTTCGGGAAGCCTTGGGTCGAGCCAGAGGGGAGAGGAAGCGCCCGAGAGTGAGTGTGTGTGTGAGCGAGGAGTCGAAAGGGGCACTCGTCAGCTCCGTGGAGCTGCCGCTGCGAAGGGACTCCGGTCCCAGCAGTTAAAGTCTCGGGTGGTGAGTGTGCGACTCCTGAACGGTGTGTGAGTGCTCGGGCAGCGGCTTCTCCTTTAGCACTCTGGCCCTGCAGCTCTGCTCCCAAGCCTCACCCCACGGTCATGGTGGCCTTGAGGGGGTGGCGGGTCCTCGTGGGGGATCACCAGTGGGACAGGTCCCAGCACAGGCATGGGGTGGGTGCCTGCAGCGTTTGGGGCTCAGCCCCTCCAGCCGTGCTCAGGGACAGGACCGAGGACATGGTGGGGCTGGTGGTGGGAAGGGGCCTCTGACCCGCCCCGGGGCCCTGAGCTGCCTCTGCCCGGGGAGGGAGGCACCCGCTCGGTGTTGGGGCAGAGACAGGACCAGACTGCTGAGGCTGGAGGCACCTCTGGGCTCCATCGGGTCCAACCTCCAGAGCTGGTGGCCCAGGACCATGTCCAGGTGGTTTTGAGTGCCTCCAAGGACGGAGACTCCACCACCTCCCTGGGCAACCTGGGCCAGGGCTGGGCCACCCTGCCAGTGAAAAGTGTTTCCTGCTGTGCAGAGGGACCCTCCTGTGTTCCAGCGTGTGCCCATGGGCTCTGGTCCTGGCACTGGGCACCACGGGGAAGAGCCTGGCTCCGTCCTCTTGGGCACCCTCCCTGCAGGTATGGATGAGATCCCACGGATGAGATGCCCCTGAGCCCTCTCTTCCCCACGCTGAACAGCCCCAGCCCTCCCAGTTGAGGATCCCCTCCCTCCACCTGCTGGCCACGCTCCTCCTCATGCAGCCGCGGACACCCTTGGCCACCTTGGCTCGTGGTCAACTTGGTGCCCCCCAGGACCTCCTCTGCCAAGCTGCTTTCCAGCCGCTGGCCCCAGCCTGCGCTGGTGCCTGGGCTTGTTCCTCCCCAGGGGCAGGACTTTGCACTTGTTGAACTTCACCAGGTTCCTGCTGCCCCATTTCTCCAGCCCACCCAGGTCCCCAGACACCAGCACAGCCACTGGGGGACCAGACACCCCCACTCCCCCCAGATTTCTGGGTGCCAGCTGTACCCTGTGCCAGCCAGTCCCCATAGGGATTGGGCACTGAGTGGGTCGCACCCCAGCCACAGGATGGGTAGATGAAGCCCAGCACCAAAGACAGAGAAAACATTTAATTTTTAACATTTCAGGTGGAGGGGTGCCCCAGGGGGGTTCCCAGCCCCGCGACCCCATCCGCTCAGTGGTAGGGGAACCCGTTGGACTTGTGGGACCAGCACTGCCACCATGGGGGCTTGCAGACGTGGCGGGGCCGGCAGCGGCGTCTCCACCAGGTCTTGAGGCAGCGCCAGATCCGAGTGCAGCCCTCACACAGGCACCGTCCTGCCCTGCACGGCCCCGGGGCCGCCTGGCCACCAGCCCTGCCCGTGGGCAGCCGCGGCCGTGGGCTGGGCTCTGCCGGGGTGCTCCTGCCCAGAGCAGTGGGGCTGCTCCTGCCAGGGTCCATGGAGCTGCTTCTTTCTGCCTCCATTGCGCTGTTCCTCTTCACCTCCATCGGGCTCCTCCGCCCCAGCCCCACGGGGCTGCTTCTCTCCGGCTCCATGGGGCTGCTCCTCTTCACTTGCGTTGCGCTTCTCCTGCCCAGGTCCTCAGGGCTGCTCCTGCCCGACACTGTGGGACGGCTGCTGCCTGTCGCAGTGGGGCTGCTCTTCTCCATCTCCAGGGAGCTGATTTTGTCTGCTCCCGTGTCCTTCTCCTTGACAATGTCCACATCCGCCCCTGGCAGCTCCACGCCAAGGCACTGGGGACACACTCTGTCCCCCAGCTGCCCCTGCACCTCCATCCTGGTGGGGGGGAGGGAGAGTTCCCCGGGGAGGGTCCCACTGCAGGGCCCTGCCGCCCCCACCACTGGGCCAGCACCGCCTGCAGACGCTCACATTGCTGCTCATGCATCGCCTGGGTGGCCCGGAGGACGCGGATGAGCTCGAGGACGAGCTCCCCCTTGACCATGGCCATGGCTGGGGGACTGCCGGGGTTGGCTCCATGTCCACGGGGCTCTGCATCCTGTCCCCGTGGTCGCCAGAGACCCGGTCCTGCTCTGTCCCTGCTGGCAGCTCCAGTGGGGTGTTGTGGCCAAGGACTGGCTCTGGGTCCGCCACCGGCCCCTTCTCAGCCTTGGGGGACCGAGGGGGTCCCGAGCGGGTGAGCGCTGCCAGCTCCGCCATCGCACCAGGCCAAGGCTCCGGGAAGGAGTAAAGGGAGCTCACGGAAGATGAGGCCAGGGAGCCCAGGGAGTCCATGGAGGCCAGCGGGGCCCGCGGGGACAGGCGCTCCCTGCTCAACACCTCTGTGCTCGCCCTGCAGAGGAGAAGAGGGAAGAGACCCCGCTGCACCCCGGCCCCTCCAGTGGGACCCATGGGCAGCACCCGTCCTCGGCTGGCAGGCAGGGCTGCCCAGCACAGGCAGGGTCAAGGCACGAGGTGAGGGTCTGGTGCAGGATTTGGGGGTCTCCCCGGCACTCACCACATCTCCAGGGTCCGCCTGGGCTTCTCTACTCCTCCATCTGCTGGCGAAGAA
>NC_132934.1:219323000-219348000 GCF_034638445.1 Ciconia boyciana
ATGATGTGATCGAGAGCAGCCCCGCGGAGAAGGACTAGGGGGTACTGATGGACGAAAAGCTGGACATGAGCCAACAATGTGTGCTCGCAGCCCAGAAGGCCAACCGTGTCCTGGGCTGTATCAAAAGAAGCGTGGCCAGCAGGTCGAGGGAGGGGATTCTGTCACTCTGCTCTGCTCTGGTGAGACCTCGCCTGCAGTACTGCGTCCAGCTCTGGAGCCCTCAGCACAAGAAGGACATGGAGCTGTTGGAGGGAGTCCAGAGGAGGGCCACGAAAATGATGCGAGGGCTGGAGCACGAGGGCTGGAGCACCTCTCCTACGAGGAGAGGCTGAGAGAACTGGGGTTGTTCAGCCTGGAGAAGAGAAGGCTGCGGGGAGACCTTATAGCAGCTTTACAGTACTCAAAGGGGGCCTATAGGAAAGACGGGGACAGACAAATTTTTAGCAAGGCCTGTTGTGACAGGACAAGGAGGGGCATCCAGTCCACTTGGAATCGACTGCCCCAGGGGTGGAAACACAGCCCCACCATTTGCCATGGACTGATCCAGACTGCACTAGTGTCGTGGTTTAAGCCCAGCCAGCAACTGAGCACCACGCAGCCGCTCGCTCACTCCCCCCCCGGTGGGATGGGGGAGAGAATCGGAAGGGTAAAAGTGAGAAAACTCGTGGGTTGAGATAAAGACAGTTTAATAGGGAAAGCAAAAGCCGCGCACACAAGCAAAGCAAAGCAAGGAATTCATTCCCTCCTTCCCATGGGCAGGCAGGGGTTCAGCCATCTCCAGGAAAGCAGGGCTCCATCACGGGTAACGGTGACTTGGGAAGACAAACGCCATCACTCCAAATGTCTCCTCTTTCCTTCTTCTTTCTTCTTCCCCAGCTTTATATACTGAGCATGACGTCATATGGTAGGGAATAGCCCTTTGGCCAGTTTGGATCAACTGTCTTGGCTGTGCCCCTCCCAACTTCCCGTGCGCCTGCCAGAGCATGGGAAGCTGAAAAGTCCTTGACCAGTGTAAGCAGTACTCAGCAACAACTACAACATCCGTGTGTTATCATCAACACTGTTTTCAGCACAAATCCAAAACATAGCCCCATACTGGCTGCTATCAAGAAAATTAACTCTATCCCAGCCATAACCAGCACAACTGGAACAGGGTGAAGCTCCAAACATCTGCAATACATTGATGACATCATCACAAGGGGCAATACAGCCAAAGAAGTTTTTGAGACAGGGAAGAAAAGAGTCCAAATCCTCCTGAAAGCCGGTTTTGCCATAAAACAAAGTAAGGTCAAGGGACCTGCACAGGAGATCCAGTTTGTAGGAATAAAATGGCACGGTAGACGTCGTCAGATCCCAATGGATGCGATCAACAAAGTAACAGCCATGTCTCCACCAACTAGCAAAAAGGAAACACGAGCTTTCTTAGGCGTTGTGGGTTTTTGGAGAATGCATATTCCAAATTACAGTCTGATCGCAAGCCCTCTCTATCAAGTGACCCCGAAGGAGAACGATTTCAAGTGGGGCCCTGAGCAACGCCAAGCCTTTGAACACATTGAACGGGAGATAGTTCACGCAGTAGCCCTTGGGCCAGTCCAGGCAGGGCAAGATGTAAAGAATGTGCTCTACACCGCAGCCGGGAGAATGGCCCTACCTGGAGCCTCTGGCAGAAAGCACCAGGGAGACTCGAGGTCGACCCTTAGGGTTTTGGAGTCGGGGATACAGAGGATCCCAGGCCCGCTGTACTCCAACTTGAAAGAGATATTGGCAGCATATGAAGGGGTTCGAGCTGCTTTGGAAGTGGTTGTTCCTGAAGCACAGCTCCTGCTGGCACCCCGACTGCCGGTGCTGGGCTGGATGTCCAAAGGGAGGGTCCCCTCTACACCTCATGCAACTGATGCTTCGTGGAGTAAGGGGGTCACGCTGATCACACAATGGGCTCAAATAGGAAACCCCAGTCACCCAGGAATTTTGGAAGTGGTCATGGACTGGCCAGAAGGCAAAGATTTCGGAGTATCGCCAGAGGAGGAGGTGACGCGTGCTGAGGAGGCCCCACGGGACAATAAACTGTCAGAGAATGACAAGTGATATGCCCTGGTCACTGATGGGTCCTGTCGTCTTGTGGGAAAGCTTCGGAGGTGGAAGGCTGCTGTACGGAGTCCTATACGACAAGTCGCGGAACCTGCTGAAGGACGAGGCGGATCGAGTCAGTTTGCAGAAGTATGGGCCATCCAGCTGGCTTTAGACATTGCTGAACGAGAAAAGTGGCCAGTGCTCGCTCTCTCTCCTGACTCACGGATGGTGGCAAATGCTCTGTGGGGGTGGTTGCAGCAGTGGAAGCGGAGCAACTGGCAGCGCAGAGGCAAACCCGTCTGGGCTGCCGCAGCGTGGCAAGACATTGCTGCCCGGGTAGAGAACCTGGTTGTAAAAGTACGTCACGTAGATGCTCACATACCCAAGAGTCGGGCCACTGAGGAACATCAAAACAACCAGCAGGTGGATCTGCAGTCAAGCGGTTAAAGGCTCGCTGGCACGGAGGACGATGGCTGAAATAGAAATATGGGGAGGCCTGGCAGATCCATTATATCCCACTCCCAGAAACCCGCCAAGGCGAGCGCCACGTGCTTACAATGGTGGAAGCAACCACCGGTGTTGTGATAATCAAATATAACTAAACAATTCACCTCATGTTGATGTTGGGGAGGAGAACTGCAGCGCGCACCGACCTGTAGATGGGGGACTCCATCGGCTCCTCTCCTGCAGTCAGGCGGTAAGCGACACAACGGTGCAACGCTATTGGAAAAGAGGCCTTACCGGATCAAGGGAAAAAGGAAAAGTCCTTTGGGAAGTAGCCTGCATCTGGGGACATTTTGTCCCATCTGGGCTCTGCGTAAGGCGCATCGAAGAGAGGCACGCCGCAGCAGCATACTGTTTCTACAGCCTGTTTTAGCGGTGGGAGAGGTCCCCTGTTCTGTTCTGGGTCTGTGAATAGTGTAGGAAACATCGGATTAGGCTTTATCGGTAGCGATACGGGCAGTGCTACTTCTCAGGAGTCTCCCCTTTGTTCTTCCTTAGGATGCACCCTGACAAATTGGAATAAGTTTGGAGGGGACCCCACGACAAAAGACTAATTAAAACGATATTGTAATCGATGGTGGCCACAATATCAATTGGATGATGGTGAAAAATGGCCTGAAAATGGATCTATGAAGTATAATACCATCCTACAAATAAAGTTATTCTGTCGAAGGAGTGAAAAATGGGATGAAATACCGTATGTAGATTTGTTCTTTGCTTTAAGAAACAATTGGGAAGTTGGGAGAATTGTGGGCTTGTGGATTCTAACTATCAAAATGGTGTCTATTTGGTCAAGAAAAAGAATAGCAATTCTCGTTGTACAAGCTGTAAAACAAAAAGGAATGGTACAGAGGAAAATGATGAGGATGTTGAGTTGTTAGTTGCGCCTCATAAAACTGTAATGATGACTCCTAATCCTAAGTGGGGTGACAATCAGGCTCTTTTGGAATATTTGTTTACTACAGAGAATACCTAGATGCCTGTCTCCCAAGGCGGGGTCCCGGTGGGATCCAAACACTGGTGGAGGGTTACAGAGAATAAGAGAATGCCAAAAATGTATTCTATATGGAATCCAGCATGGAATCCAGAAGCCCCAGAACTGGGCAAAACTGTGTGAAATACGACAGGGAGCTAAAGAACCCCCATCGGTCTTTTCTGAAAAATTATGTGAAGCAGCTGGGAAGTGGGCTAATTTGGACCCGCGGATGAGAATAATTCTAGACTTCTTAATGTGTTGTTCATTGGTCAGGCAGCACCCGACATTAGAAAGAAATTGCAGAAAGCGGATGGTGCTGATGGCATGACGATATCCCCATTATTATCAATTGCTTGCAAAGTCTATAATAACCGGGAAAAGGAAAAACAAAAGAAATCAAAATTACAAGCTTCCTTGTTGGCCGCCTTGTCAGAAGGGCAAGGAAGAGGCAGAGGAGGAGGCAGAGGAAATTTTAGAGGAGGCTTTCGAGGTAGAGGAGGAAATCGTGGGAATACCGGGGAAAGTCATAGTAATATTCCTTTCGGAGCGAAGCAGTGTGCGTATTGTAAGCAAGAGGGCCACTGGAAAAAAGATTGCCCAGGCCTTTCGAATGATCAGGAAAGAGGAGCAGAGGCAGTTGCTGAGGTATTGGCAGAGATAGGATTGGACTGAAGGGGGCCGGAGGAATATAGTAAAGTTTCCCCAGCCGATCCTCTTGTTCCGGTAAAGCTGGGGAACAAAACAATAGATTTCTTAATATATAGTGGAGCAACTCACTCGGTACTACCTGACTGTAAAGGACCTTTAAGTAAAATGAAGACCAGTGTCATTGGTGCCACCGGGAAAAGGACTCTAAGGTCACTCTTACAACCAGTGGAGTGTACAATGGGAAATACCACGGTAACTCATTCATTTCTTTACATGCCAGAGTGCCCCTTGCCATTGTCGGGGCAAGATTTGCTATGCAAGTTAAATGCACAAATAACTTCTTCTGAAGATTTGGTACAGCTGCGCATTCCCCCAGAAAACGCCTGGAAAGCACAAATGTGTCTGCTGACTCAAGGTGAAAGGGATGAAAATGCAGACGTTCCCGAAGAAGGATTGAATGCAGAGATACCGCTGGCATGGGCGTCAGGGAACCCGGGACGAGCAAAAGCGTTTCCCCAGTCAAAACTGAGTTGAAATCTGGAGCCCAACCGGTAAGAAAGAAACAATACCCTATGAGATTAGAGGGGCGGAAAGGACTGGAACCATTCATTAATTCTTTTTGAGAATATGGGCTATTACGGGAGTGTCAATCAGAAGGTAATACTGCCATTTTGCCAGTAAGACGGCCGAATTCTCAAGAATATGGGTTGGTACAGGACTTGTGGGAAATTCACACTCAAACAGTCGATGTCCACCCTGCGGTGCCAAACCCCTATACTTCCCTTTGCTTCCATCCCTGAAAATCATATGTATTTCACAGTTCTAGATTTAAAAGATGCTTTCTTTTGCATTCCGGTGGATGAACAGAGTCAGCGCATCTTTGCTTTTGAATGGAAGAGCCCAATCACCGGACGAAAGACTCGATTATGTTGGACTGTACTACCACAGGATTCAAAACCAGCCCAACGTTATTTGGAAAGGTATTGGCAGAAGAATTGGAACAATGGCAAGGTAATAATGGACACATAACCTTGTTGCAATATGTTGATAGTTTATTAATTGGCTCAAGCAATTACAGTGAATGTTTTGAAGCTACAGTTAGTTTGCTGAACTTTTTAGGACTCGCAGGACATCACGTCTCCAAAAAAAAAAGGCACAAATAGCAAAAGATAGCGTTCGATACCTGGGATTTGAAATCACGCAGGGACAGAGGAAATGGAGCGCAGAGCGGAAGGAGGCAGTTGGCAGAATGGCTGTACCTACATCAAAAAAACAGCCGAGAGGATTCTTGGGTACGGCTGGACGGTGTCGGCTGTGGATTCCTAGTTTTGGACCGATCGCTAAACCACCATATGCTGCCATCAAGGCTCCGGAGGGACTATTTGAATGGACTGCTGAGTGTCAAAAGGGTTTTGAGGAAATCAAGAAAAGACTTACGGAAGCCCCTGCATTAGGACTTCCAAATGTAGAAGAACCCTTTCAGCTATCTGTGCATGAGAGGCAGCAGGTGGCTTTAGGAGTCCTAACTCGGCTGTTGGGAAGCTGGAAGAGACCTGTGGGGTATTTCTCTAAACAATTAGACCAAGTCAGTAAAGGATGGCCTGCTTGTCTGCCAGCTGTTGCTGCAGCAGTGATTTAATTGAAGAGGCCAGGACACTGACCTTGGGACAACCCACGACCGTGTTTGTACCCCATGCTGTGATCCCTCTCCTAGAAAACAAGGGACAGCATTGGATGTCTCCTAGCAGACTGGCTGAATACCAGGCTGTTTTGCTGGAGCAGGGTGATGTTAATCTGGCACTTCAAATCCTGCGGCTTTGCTGCCCATCTCAGAACAAGATGAATTATAGCATGATTGTCTGACAACAATCGAACAAGTTTATTCCAGCCGACCGGATTTACGGGATACTCCTCTTTCTGACTTTGCTTTAGAATTATATACAGATGGAAGTAGTTTTGTGTCCGGAGGAAAGCGATGGGCTGGATATGCAATAGTGACCAGAGACCATGTTTTGGAAGCCGAATCTTTGCCTTAAAATACTTCAGCCCAGAAGGTGCAATTGATTGCTCTAACTCGAGCTCCAGAAGCAAAGTACTGGGAAAAGGCTAATGCTTTCACAGATTCAAAATATGCTTTTGGAGTTGCCCATGCTCACAGGGCAATTTGGAAAGAAAGGGGACTTGTAAACTCACAAGGAACTCCTGTTAAATATGGAACTGAAATTAGCTGTATTACAGCCAAAGAAAGTTGCAATAATTCATTGCAGGGCACACCAAAAAGGGAACAGTGATCTAATCAGGGAAATGGGAAAGCGGACATAGCTGCAAAAGAAGCAGCCCTGAAAAGGTCGAATGTGGAAGGAGCTTTAATCCCAGGACGTCGTCTAGAACCAACTCCACCACAATACACTGAAAAGGAAGATCAATTAGCTGAACAATTGGATCGTATAAAAACGAACAGGGATGGTGGATGACACCTTTAAACCAACTTCTAATCCCCGAAAGGATAACGGAATTTGGATTCAAGAAATTGCACCAAGAAACGCATATGGGCTTCTGACGCATTGGTCCTTACTGCAAAAAAAATATGCTATAGGACCAAAAATGCAAAGTATTGCCGACATAGTGTTAAAAGAATGTTCAATATGTTGTGCTAACAATCCAAAGGTGGAAAAGAAAACAATAGGAGGAAATGTAAAATGAGGAATAATGCCCGGGGAGTAGTGGCAAATAGATTTGTCCGAGTTACCTAGATGTAACGAGTATAAATGTTTGTTAGTCCTGGTAGATACTTTTTCTGGTTGGCCTGAAGCTTTCCCCTGTCGCACCAATAAGGCAAGAGAGGTAATGAAAGTAATGTTAAAAGAAAGAATTCCTAGATTTGGTGTTCCAGAAGGAATATCTTCCAGAAGGAATATCCAGAAGGAATATATCCAGAAGGAATATCTAAATAAAAGACAACAAAACCACTTCTTCAAATACATTAGCAGCAAAAGGAGAGCTAAGGAGAATCTCCAGCCCCTAGTAGACGGGGGAGGGAACACAGTGAGCAAGGATGAGGAAAAGGCTGAGGTACTTAATGCCTTCTTTGCCTCAGTCTTTAATAGCAGGGCCAATTGTTCTCTGGGTACCCAGCCTCCCGAGTCGGAAGACAGGGACGGGGACCAGAATGGAGCCCCCATAATCCAGGGGGAAATGGTTAGTGACCTGCTGCACCTCTTAGACACTCACAAGTCTATGGGGCCTGATGAGATCCACCCGAGAGTACTGAAGGAACTGGCAGGTGTGCTCACCAAGCCCCTTTCCATCATTTACCAGCAGTCCTGGCTAACTGGGGAGGTCCCTGCTGACTGGAGATTAGCTAATGTGACGCCCATCTTCAAGAAGGGCCGGAAGGAGGACTCGGGGAACTACAGGCCTGTCAGCCTGACCTCGGTACCGGGGAAGCTGATGGAGCAGATCATCCTGAGTGCTATCACACGGCATGTAGGGAACAACCAAGGGATCAAGCCCAGCCAGCATGGGTTCAGGAAAGGCAGGTCCTGCTTGACCAACCTGATCTCCTTCTACGACAAGGTGACCCGCCTAGCAGATGAGGGAAAGGCTGTGGATGTTGTCTATCTAGACTTCAGTAAAGCCTTCGACACGGTTTCCCACAGCATTCTCCTGGAGAAACTGGCTGCTCATGGCTTGGACGGGTGTACTCTTTGCTGGGTTAAGAACTGGCTGGATGGCCGGGCCCAAAGAGTGGTAGTGAATGGAGTTTACTCCAGTTGGCGGCCGGTCACAAGCGCTGTTCCCCAGGGCTCTGTGTTGGGGCCAGTTCTGTTTGATATCTTTATCAATGATCTGGACGAAGGGATCGAGTGCACCCTCAGTCAGTTTGCAGATGACACCAAGTTGTGCGGGAGTGTTGATCTGCTTGAGGGGAGGAAGGCTCTGCAGAGGGACCTGGCCAGGCTGGATCAATGGGCCGAGGTCAATTGTATGAGGTTTAACAAGGCCAAGTGCAAGGTCCTGCACTTGGGCCACAGCAACCCCATGCAACGCTACAGGCTTGGGGAAGAGTGGCTGGAAAGCTGCCAGGCAGAAAAGGACCTGGGGGTGTTGGTTGACAGCCAGCTGAATATGAGCCAGCAGTGTGCCCAAGAAAGCCAACAGCATTCTGGCTTGTATCAGGAATAGTGTGGCCAGCAGGAGTAGGGAAGTGATCGTGCCCCTGTACTCGGCACTGGTGAGGCCGCACCTCGAATACTCTGTTCAGTTTTGGGCCCCCCACTACAAGAGACACATGGAGGAGCTGGAGCGTGTCCAGAGAAGGGCAACGAAGCTGGGGAAGGGTCTAGAGCAGAAGTCTTATGAGGAGCGGCTGAGGGAACTGGGGTTGTTTAGCCTGGAGAAAAGGAGGCTGAGGGGAGACCTTATTGCTCTCTACAACTACCTGAAAGGAGGGTGTAGAGAGGTGGGGGTCGGTCTCTTCTCCCAGGTAACAAGTCATAGGACAAGAGGAAATGGCCTCCAGTTGAGCCAGGGGAGGTTTAGACTGGATATTAGGAAATTTTACTTCACTGAAAGGGTTATCAAGCATTGGAACAGGCTGCCCAGGGAAGTGGTTGAGTCGCCATCCCTGGAGGTATTTAAAAGACGTTTGGATGAGGTGCTTAGGGACACGGTGTAGTGGTGGGCTTGGAAGTGTTAGGTTTACGGTTGGACTCAATGATCTCAAAGGTCTTTTCCAACCTATACGATTCTGTGATTCTGTGATTCTGTGATTCCGTGATCTTCTGATAACGGACCTCATTTCATAGCAGAAGCAGTACAGGGAGTATCAAAAATTTAGAAAATAAAATGGGAGCTCCATACCCCATGGAGACCTCAATCCAGTGGAAAGATAGAGCGAAGGAATCGGACTCTTAAGAGGCAAATTCCAAAATTATGTCAGGAAGCTCACCTCAAACGGGTAGAAGCCCTACCTTAGGCCCTATTGAGAGTTAGGGTAACTCCAAGAATCAGAGAAAGAGTAAGCCCCTTTGAGATAATGTATGCAAAGCATGTCCTATCAAACGTACATTAAAGGACAGGGAACAGTTAAAGGGTATTTAATTTCTCTTTGGAAGATCTCTTCTTCGTTTCATAGGTCTTTAAACGAGAGGACACCTTGGCCTTTGGATACCCCTGTCCATCCTTTTCAGCCGGGAGATCTTGTCTACATTCAAACTTGGACAGATGAGCCACTAAAGGAAAAGTGGAAACAGGATGGCTTCCTAAGATTTTACATGGTTTAGGATTCTCCCTGAGAGGATGGTTACAAAGTCTATTACAGAATTTAATTCTCTTCGTAATAATTATAATAACTGTTTGTCTCACGTTTAGACGTTTAAAAAGTCTAATCACTAGACAAACATCTCAATCCTATGTGTTAGTTGTACCAAACAGAAGTGAGACTTGTCGAAAAATTGGATTTCGATAAGTCTCAAAGGGGGGGATTGTTGTAATAATCAAAGGTAAGTATACAACTCCCATAATGGTGATGTTGCTATAGAAATCCATCGTAGAGCCCGACCCTATCTCCATAGGAACTTAGACAACGTACCTTGGTCTGATAAGCAGGATGTGGCTGTCGAAAGCAGAAGTCTCACTGATGTGTTACTAGTCTAGTTAGTAAACCATGAAGAACCGCTGAGATCTGCCAAGAAAGCAGGAAACTCGGGGAAAGGTAATTCTGGCAGGGGGGGATCGCGACCACCGACTCACGGACCACCTACCCCAATTATACCACCGACTCAAAGGATGAAGTTGAAGAAGAACAACTAAGCATGCGCACTAATGTACACGCTGTGCAAAGAGACTTTAATAGAAGATCATTTATCTTTTAACAGAAGAATATTGCATCTGTATTAGGAAGTTGAATATGTTAATGCTTTGTGTATCAATGACTGCTAATTTGAACGCGTGGTGTGCTGTCTTGAGACAGGCACCCATAGCTGCGCAAATATGCAATAAAATACCTCTGCTCTGTGTGTGCATTGGCATTTTGCACACCGGCTACATGAAGCCCGATTTTGGGGACAACACCGGGTGGGTGGCTGGATACATATCCCGTGCCCCATGCCACCGCCTGGAACACTCTCCTGGGCCTTGAAAAGCAAGTCCTATGGCGACATGGCACCCCAGAGAGAATTGAGGCGGGCAACGGGACTCATTTCCCAAACAACCTCAGAGACACCTGGGCCAAGGAGCACGGCATTGAGCGGGTATAGCACATCCCCTGTCATGCACCAGCCTCCGGGAAAATCGAACGATCCAACGGACTGTTAAAGACTACGCTGAGAGCAACGGGTGCTGGGACATTCAAACGTCGGGATACACATTTAGCAAAGGCCACCTGGGTAGTCAACACTAGGGGATCTGTCAATGGAGCTGGCCCTGCCCAATCAAAACTCTGACGTACTGTAGAAGGGGATAAAGTCCCTGTAGTGCCCGTAAAAAATATGCCGGGAAGACAGTCTGGGTTGCTCCTGCCTCGGGCAAAGGCAATTGCTATAAAATAATTGCTATAAAATACTGCATGTAATCACGACTATGGTTGCTATATGCCATATCAACGGTATTACAGTAAGAATCGCCCAGGTTAATGAAGAACGAACGTTGATGAAACCAAGCAAAGTGCAGCGGTGACGGAACCAGAACTGGCTTCAGCATGCAACAAGCCAACACCACACACCACCTCTCCTGCCCTGAAGGACCGTTGTGCCAGATGGAGCCCAAAGTCACGGACTAAATGAACCCAACGGACATTTCAGAGGGATGGCCCACAGACCAAGGGAATGATATCTGTGTGCATATATCAAAAGACAGGGAAAGTGGTGGAGATTAATTGGAATGTATCAGAGAGGGTAGAACCTGGGCATGACGAAGATGGTATAGAATAAGGGGTGGATACTGTCCTGGTTCTGGCTGGGATAGAGTTAATTTTCTTGATACTAGCCAGTATGGGGCTATGTTTTGGATTTAGTATGAGAATAATGTTGATAACACGCTGATGTTGTAGGTGTTGCTAAGTGGTGTTTACACTGGTCAAGGACTTTTCAGCTTCCCATGCTCTGCCAGGTGCACAAGAAGCTGGGAGGGGGCACAGCCAAGAGAGTTGATCCAAGCTGGCCAAAGGGCTATTCCATACCATATGGGGTCATGCTCATTATAGAAACTGGGGGCAGTTGGCCAGGAGACAGAGATCGCTGCTCGGGGACTGGCTGGGTGTCGGTCGGCACCTGGTGAGCGGTTGCATCACTTGGGTTTTGTTCCTCTCTCGCTCTCTTGTTGTTTTCCTTTTCATTACAATTTATTTTTATTATTATTGTATTTTTTTTCTAAGGAGGAGGAGGCTGCTTCTGTCTGGTCCCGGATCCACAGCCTTCGCCACATGTGCATCCACCCATGGCAGCTCCGCTCCAAGGCCACACGCTGGCCCCCAACAGCCCCAGCTGGTCTTGCACCTCCATCTGGGTGGGCGGAAGGGAGGGCTCCCGTGCAGAGCTCCCACCACAGGCCCCTCCGCCGCCCCCCACCGCCTCTCCCCACTGGGCCAGTGCCACCTGCAGCAGCTCACAGTACTTCTCAGTCACAGCCTGGGTGGCCTGGAGAGCGCGGATGAGCTCGAGGACCACCTGCCCCTGGGCTGTGGCCATGGCCAAGAGGCTGTGGGGGGGTAGATCCACGTGCACGGAGCTCTGCGCCCTGTCCTCACGATCCCCAGAGACCCGCTCTTGCTCGATCCCCGCTGGCATCTCCAGTGTGGTGTCCTGGCCAAGGGCCGGCCCCGGCTCCCCGACCAGCCCCTTGTGAGCCTTGGGGGACCGGGGGGTTCCCGACCGGGTGAGCGCCGCCAGCTCTGCCATTGCGCCAGGCCAGGGCTCTGGGAAGGAGTAGAGGGAGTCGAGGGAAGAGGAGTCCAGGGAGCCCAGGGAGTCCATAGAGGCCAGCGGGGCGCGCGGGGACAGGCGCTCCCTCCTCGATGCCTCTGTGCTCGCCCTGCAAAGGAGAAGAGGGAAGAGACCCCGCTGCACCCCGGCCCCTCCAGCGGAACCCACGGGCAGCGCCCCGTCCTCAGCTGGCGGGCAGGGCTGCCCAGCACGGGCAGGGTCAGGGTACAGGGTGAGGGTCTGGGGCAGGATCTGGGGGTCTCCCCCGGCACTCACCACATCTCCAGGGTCCGCCTGGGATTGTCCATTGCTCCGTGCGCTGGCAGAGAAGCTGCCAAGAGAGGAGACGGAGTGAACGGCTGGCAGCCCCCAGCACAGCCCCGGGTCAGGGCTGCTGTGGGATTTTGGCCGTTTGCAGGGCACTCAGTGCCGGGGCCACTCACCACTCTGCTCCTCCAGCCGGGCTCTCGCCTTCCTTGTCCGATGCTTTGACTCCTTCCACCATCTCTGCAGGACCCCCAGGAGCTGGGTGAGACGGGAGCAGCTCCCAGCCCACGCAGCAGCCCCCACGTGCAAGTCCATACCACACCACGCCACAGCACACCACGCAGTGGCATGCCACCACATGCTATACCACGCCACACCACCCCACACCACTCCACCCAACCACACACCACGCCACGGCACAGTGCGGTGTGGTGCACTCGTCACCTACCCTGAGCCGCTTGACCCACAGCATGGCAGAGACCAGGCTGAGCTGCAGGACAAGCATCAGGAGTCGGAGCAGCTCAGCCAAGGTGGGAACGTTGGAGTGCCCCATGGCACCGGCTGCGGTGCAGCTGCGACGCTCCGAGTCACCAGCACAGGCCGGTGGTGCAGGTTCCCAGGGACCTCGTGGGTCGGCAGTGACGGGACCCCCAACGCTGCTGGTGTGGCAGAGGCTGAGGCTGCAGTCTGCCGAGATGAGGCCAGACTGCGGTGCCCACCGCCTACTGCCTGCTCCCGCGGGGCCCCCACACCCTCATTTATAGTACGGCAGGCAGGCACGCCCCCCTTTGTGACCCCGTGGGGCAGGCCGGGACCCCCTCTGTGACACCGTGGGGCAGGCAGGGACCCCCATTGTGACACCCAGTGGCCTCCCACGCCCTTCCCCGGCTGGTACGGGCGGACGCAAGGGGCTCAGGAGGGACGGGGATGTCCCCCTGGAAATCAGGGGTGGCAGCTGCTGGAAGACATGGTCTGCAGGACAGAGGAGCCTGGGGGTGCTTCAGCGAGGGGGAGAAGGAGAAAGAGAAGGAGGGGGAGAAGGAGAAGGAGAAGGAGATGGAGAAGGAGAAGGAGAAGGAGAAGGAGAAGGAGAAGGAGAAGGAGAAAAGGAGAAGGAGAAAAGGAGAAGGAGAAGGAGAAGGAGAAGGTGAAAAGGAGAAGGAGAAGGAGAAGGAGAAAAGGAGGAGAAGGAGAAGGAGAAGGAGAAGGAGAAGGAGAAGGAGAAGGAGAAGAAGAAAAGGAGAAGGAGAAGGAGAAGGAGAAGGAGAAGGAGAAGGAGAAGGTGAAAAGGAGAAGGAGAAGGAGAAGGAGAAGAAGAAAAGGAGAAGGAGAAGAAGGAGAAGGAGAAGGAGAAGGAGAAGGAGAAGGAGAAGGAGAAGGAGGGGAAGGGGGAGGGGGAGGGGGAGGGGGAGGGGGAGAAGAAGAAGGAAAAGGAGAAGCAGAACCAGAAGCAGAACCAGAAGTAGAAAGACAACGACAGGAGAGAGAGGGAGAAAGAATGAGGAGAAGGAGAAAGAGGAAAAGGAGAAGGAGAAGAAGAAGGAGAAGGAGCAGGGCCCCCACACCTGGCCCTCCATCCAAAGGCAGCGCTGGCGAGAACTTTTGAAATTAAAGAGGATCCCCTCAATGCTGAGCCCAGCTCCTGCCCAAACCCACCCCAGGTCCCTCCCTGCTGAGCCCAGGCCCTGGCTGCTTGACCCCAGCCAGTAGCCGAGCCCCCCCAGCCGCTCACTCCCCGCAGCGCGATGGGGGAGAATTGAGAGGGCAAATGCGAGAAATAAAGGAAACTCTTGGCTGGAGACAAAGACAGGTTAATTAGTGAAGGGAAATAAAGCACCAAAGCCCCAAGAGGTTTCCGAGAGGTCGGCGCCCGCAGCTGAGGTGGGGGATGCCAGGCCAGGGCCCGAGTGAGGGCTGTGTTGGAAAAGCCTGCCCGTCTGAGCGGGCAGTGCGATGCCAGGCAGGCTGCAGCGTCCCCTCGGCCGGCCGGGGTCAGCTGTGCCCCTCAGCCTCCTGCCCACCCAGCCCGCTGGAGGGGGGCACGGGGGAGGCAGCAGGACCCCCCCACAGAGGAGAACCTGGGCTTCACACAGGCCCACTTCTCCAGCTTGTCCAGGTCCCTCTGCATGACATCCCGTCCTTCTGGTGTGTCAACTGCACCACTCCGCTCGCTGTCATCTGCAAACTTGCTGGGGGTGCACTCGCTCTGGCTGTCAATGTCATTGATGCAAATATTGCACAGCCCTGGTCCCAGTACGGACCCCTGAGGGACACCACTTGTCACTGATCTCCATCTGGACGTTGAGCTGTTGACCGCTACCCTCCGGATGCGACCATCCAACCAATTCCTTCTCCACTGAACAGTCCACCCATCAAATCCCTATCTCTCCAGTTTAGAGAGGAGGATCTTGTGGGGGACCGTGTCAAAGGCTTTACAGAAGGCCAGATAGATGACCTCCATTGCTTTTCCCTTCTCCACTGATGTGGTAACTCCCTCACAGAAAGCCACTAGGTTGGTCAGGTGGGAGTTGCTCTTGGCAAAGCCATGTTGGCTGTCTCGAATCACCTCCCTGTCCTCCATGTGCTCTAGCATAGCTTCTAGGAGGATCTGTTCCGTGCTCTTCCCAGGCACAGAGGTGAGGCTGACAGGTCGGTAGTTCCCAGGCTTCTCCTTTCTACCCTTTTTAAAGATGGGCACAATGTTTCCCTTCTTCCAGGCTCCAGGGACTTCGCCTGACTGCCATGACCTTTCAAATATCATGGAGAGTGGCTTGGCAGCTACGTCAGCCAATTCCCTCAGGACTCTGGGATGCATCTCATCAGGTCCCACAGACCCATGTAGATACGTTCAGGTTCCTCAGGTGGTCACGAACCCGATCTTCCCTTACAGTGGGGGAGAGGGGTGTGGAGAGCGTGTGGAGAGCGTCTAGGAGGACGCGCAGTTCCGTGTTCTGATGTGCCTTACGTAACGACTTACCGTGTATGGCAGAGGTCACACAGAGTTTATGCGAGGAAGGAGCTTGCAACCACACGAGAGACCCCTCACGACGACCCCCCGCACTGGCGCCTGCGCAGAAGATTGAGAACCTTCTAGGACAAGAACCATGTAAGTCCTCCAGGGGCGTAACTGGAGGCGGGACTAGAGTATAAAAGACACACCCCCAAGAAACCAGGTGCTGCCCATCACTGGAGGATTGCCATGCCCGTCATCATCACCGCGGGATCCAAGGGTGGTGATCTCTCTCTCCCCCCCCTCCCTTTCCTTTCCTTCTTATCAATGTTCCAATAATATCCCACCGTTGCCAACCCTTTTATGCTTTCCAGGTTTGTCAAGTTGATGCGTTCCACATTCCAGTTGCTTCTACCATAAAGAAAGTGCTTAACTGAGCGTTTGGTGCCGTTTCACCTTAATTTAGTCTGAGGGAATTTGCGAACCTGGGTCACTCCCAAGTGGGGTGCAGAGGGACCTGGCAGGCAAAGGCTGACTCTGCCGTGTGGCTACCCTTACCGTCCTCATAACCCTTAGACATAAACCGCTGACCAAGACTGAGACTAAGACTGGATCCAGCCGCCCCTGGACTCCTCTCTGAGAAGGAGTTTGGAAAGCAAGGGGGTCCTTTCTGAACCTCGTGACTCAAGGGGAAGGCCAACTCTTCTCCTTTAGCCACACGCCAGACTCGCGCCCATCACGTGATGTATTCGGCCTCACGATTTTACTTCCCCCTCCCCCAGGTGGGACGTGGCACAAGCTCAGTACATCATGCGATGTCATGCTCATTATAGAAACTGGGGGGAGTTGGCCAGGGGACAGAGATCGCTGCTCGGGGACTGGCTGGGTGTCGGTCGGCACCTGGTGAGAGGTTGCATCACTTGGGTTCTTTTTCTGGGTTTTCACAGAATCACAGAATCGTATAGGTTGGAAAAGACCTTTAAGATCATCAGGTCCAACCTTTTGTTCCTCTCTCACTCTCTTGTTTTCCTTTTCATTACAATTTATTATTATTATTATTGGGTGTTTTTTTCCAATTCTTAAACTGTTCTTATCTCAGCCCACAGGTTTTCTTACTTTTGCTCTTCCAATTCTCTCCCCCATCCCTCCGGGGGTGGGAGGGTGAGGGAGCGGCTGTGGGGTGCTTAATTGCCGACTGAAGCTAAACCACGACACCAGCAAACTTGGTGCAGGGAGCTTTAAACTGACAAGGCAGGGGGATGGGGTCTGCAGTGGTGACACCTGTGAAGCTGAAAGCAACAGGGTCCAAAGCCAAGGTGACCCAGAGCAGCAATGAATTCTTCTTGTCCACCTCGGTGGGGGTAGGAGATGGAGATCCATGTGGCAGCAAAGACGCAAGGGTTGCTGCTGTGTTAGAAACCACGGAAGCACCTGAGAAGAGTCACACAGAAATTAGGGCTTCTCCCTCCAAAAAGGTGGCAGGGTCAATGGCCCAACAATGCAGGGCACCAAACTGGAGGAGTTGGAAGCCACTGTGCTGCTGGAAAACGATGATGTAATGGCAGAGCCATGGTGGGATGACTGACACAACGGGAGAGCTGCAGTGGATGGCTGTGAACTCTTCGGAAGGGAGAGGCAAGGACAGAGAGGCGGTGGGGCAGCCCTGTATGTTAGGGAGTGTTTTGGCAGTGTAGAGCTTGACGATGGTGAGGAAAGGGTCGAGTGTGGATGGATAAGAATCAGGGGAAAGGCCAAGAAGGCAGATGTCATGGTGGGAGTCTGCTACAGACCACCCAACCAGGATGAAGAGGCAGATGAAATACTCTGTAAGCAGCTGGGAGGAGTCTCACGATCGCTAGCCCTTGTTCTCGTGGAGGACTTCAGCTCCCCAGATGTCTGCTGGAAATACAATCCAGCAGAGAGGAAACAGTCTCCGAGGTTCCTGGAGTGTGTGGAAGAGACCTTCCTGACACAGCTGGTGAGGGAGCCAATGAGCGAAGGTGCCCCAGTGGAGCTGTTGTTTGCAAACAGGGAAGGCCTTTTGGGTTGTGTGATGTTTGGAGGCCATCTTGGGCGGAGTGATCATGAAATGATAGTTTTTGATTCTGGGAGAAGTCAGGAGGGGGTCAGCAGAACTGCTGCCTTGGACTTCTGGAGGGCCAACTTTGGCCACTTTAGGGGCCTGGTTGACAGAGTCCCTTGGGAGACAGTCCTGTAGGGCAAAGGAGTCCAGGAAGACTTGAAGAAGGAAATCTTTGAGGCGCAGGAGCAGGCCATCCCCATGTGCCGAAAGACGAGCTGGCAGGGAAGAAGACTAGCCTGGCTGAACGGAGAGCTGTGGCTGGAAGTCAGGAAAAAAACAGAGTTTCTGGTCTCTGGAAGAAGGGGCAGGCACCTCATGAGGACTACAAGGATGTCATGAGGTTATGCAAGCAGAAAAATAGAAGAGCCAAAGCCACGAGCCAACGCTCATGGCTTGGACAGACAGATGCTTCGCTGGGCAACTAACGGGCTGGATGGCCGGGCCCAGAGGGTTGTGGTGTATGGGGTTCAATCCAGTGGGCGGCCGGTCACAAGTGGTGTTCCCCAGGGCTCAGGAATTGCCAGCCCCCCCTTGCCCTGGCCCTCCCGCACCCAAGGCCGCCCCAGCTGAGTCCCCCTGGTCCCTCTGGCCCTGCAGCTCTGCTCCCAAGCCTCACCCCACAGGCATGGCAGCCTTGAGGTGGTGGCGGGTCCTCGTGGGGATTCACCAGTGGGACAGGTCCCAGCACACGAGCGCAGCACAGGCCTGGGGTGGGTGCCTGCAGCGTTTGGGGGCTCAGCCCCTCCAGCCGTGCTCAGGGACAGGACCGGGGACATGGTGGGGCTGGTGGTGGGAAGGGGCCTCTGACCCGCCCCGGGGCCCTGAGCTGCCTCTGCCCGGGGAGGGAGGCACCCGCTCGGTGTTGGGGCAGAGACAGGACCAGACTGCTGAGGCTGGAGGCACCTCTGGGCTCCATCGGGTCCAACCTCCAGAGCTGGTGGCCCAGGACCATGTCCAGGTGGTTCTGAGTGCCTCCAAGGACGGAGACTCCACCACCTCCCTGGGCAACCTGGGCCAGGGCTGGGCCACCCTGCCAGTGAAAAGTGTTTCCTGCTGTGCAGAGGGACCCTCCTGTGTTCCAGCGTGTGCCCATGGGCTCTGGTCCTGGCACTGGGCACCACGGGGAAGAGCCTGGCTCCGTCCTCTTGGGCACCCTCCTGCAGGTATGGATGAGATCCCACGGATGAGATGCCCCTGAGCCCTCTCTTCCCCACGCTGAACAGCCCCAGCCCTCCCAGTTGAGGATCCCCTCCCTCCACCTGCTGGCCACGCTCCTCCTCATGCAGCCGCGGACACCCTTGGCCACCTTGGCTCGTGGTCAACTTGGTGCCCCCCAGGACCTCCTCTGCCAAGCTGCTTTCCAGCCGCTGGCCCCAGCCTGCGCTGGTGCCTGGGCTTGTTCCTCCCCAGGGGCAGGACTTTGCACTTGTTGAACTTCACCAGGTTCCTGCTGGCCCATTTCTCCAGCCCACCCAGGTCCCCAGACACCAGCACAGCCACTGGGGGACCAGACACCCCCACTCCCCCCAGATTTCTGGGTGCCAGCTGTACCCTGTGCCAGCCGGTCCCCATAGGGATTGGGCACTGAGTGGGTCGCACCCCAGCCACAGGATGGGTAGATGAAGCCCAGCACCAAAGACAGAGAAAACATTTAATTTTTAACATTTCAGGTGGAGGGGTGCCCCAGGGGGGTTCCCAGCCCCGCGCCCCCATCCGCTCAGTGGTAGGGGAACCCGTTGGACTTGTGGGACCAGCACTGCCACCGTGGGGGCTTGCAGATGTGGCGAGGCCGGCAGCGGCGTCTCCACCAGGTCTTGAGGCAGCGCCAGATCCGAGTGCAGCCCTCACACAGGCACCGTCCTGCCCTGCACGGCCCCGGGGCCGCCTGGCCACCAGCCCTGCCCGTGGGCAGCCGCGGCCGTGGGCTGGGCTCTGCCGGGGTGCTCCTGCCCAGAGCAGTGGGGCTGCTCCTGCCAGGGTCCATGGAGCTGCTTCTTTCTGCCTCCATTGCGCTGTTCCTCTTCACCTCCATCGGGCTCCTCCGCCCCAGCCCCACGGGGCTGCTTCTCTCCGGCTCCATGGGGCTGCTCCTCTTCACTTGCGTTGCGCTTCTCCTGCCCAGGTCCTCAGGGCTGCTCCTGCCCGACACTGTGGGACGGCTGCTGCCTGTCGCAGTGGGGCTGCTCTTCTCCATCTCCAGGGAGCTGATTTTGTCTGCTCCCGTGTCCTTCTCCTTGACAATGTCCACATCCGCCCCTGGCAGCTCCACGCCAAGGCACTGGGGACACACTCTGTCCCCCAGCTGCCCCTGCACCTCCATCCTGGTGGGGGAGGGAGAGTTCCCGGGAGGGTCCCACTGCAGGGCCCTGCCGCCCCCCACCACTGGGCCAGCACCGCCTGCAGACGCTCACATTGCTGCTCATGCATCGCCTGGGTGGCCCGGAGGACGCGGATGAGCTCGAGGACGAGCTCCCCCTTGACCATGGCCATGGCTGGGGGACTGCCGGGGGTTGGCTCCATGTCCACGGGGCTCTGCATCCTGTCCCCGTGGTCGCCAGAGACCCGGTCCTGCTCTGTCCCTGCTGGCAGCTCCAGTGGGGTGTTGTGGCCAAGGACTGGCTCTGGGTCCGCCACCGGCCCCTTCTCAGCCTTGGGGACCGAGGGGGTCCCGAGCGGGTGAGCGCTGCCAGCTCCGCCATCGCACCAGGCCAAGGCTCCGGGAAGGAGTAAAGGGAGCTCACGGAAGATGAGGCCAGGGAGCCCAGGGAGTCCATGGAGGCCAGCGGGGCCCGCGGGGACAGGCGCTCCCTGCTCAACACCTCTGTGCTCGCCCTGCAGAGGAGAAGAGGGAAGAGACCCCGCTGCACCCGGCCCCTCCAGTGGGACCCATGGGCAGCACCCCGTCCTCGGCTGGCAGGCAGGGCTGCCCAGCACAGGCAGGGTCAAGGCACGAGGTGAGGGTCTGGTGCAGGATTTGGGGGTCTCCCCGGCACTCACCACATCTCCAGGGTCCGCCTGGGCTTCTCTACTCCTCCATCTGCTGGCGAAGAACCTGCTGAGGGAGGAGACGCAGTGAGCGCCCAGCAGCCCCCAGCACAGCCCCGGGTCAGGGCTCCGGTCGGGTGCTGGCCTTTTGCAGGGCGCTCGGTGCCGGGGCCACTCACCACTCTGCTCCTCCGGCCGGGCTCTCGCCATCCTCGTCCGAAGCTTCGACTTCTTCCACCATTTCTGCAGGATCCCCAGGAGCTGGGTGAGATGGGAGCAGCTCCCAGCCCCGTGCCGCAGCCCCCCATGACACTCCACGCCACGCCACACCACGCAACACAACGCCATGCCACACCGTGCCAACTAATGCCACCCCACACCACCCCACGCTACACCACTCCACCCCACCACACTCCACGCCGCGGTGCAGTGCGGTGCAGTGCGGTGTGGTCCAGCAGTCACCTACCCTGAGCCGCTTGGCCCGCAGTATGGCAGAGACCAGGCTGAGCTGCAGCACCAGCATCAGGAGCGGGAGCAGCTGAGCCGGGCTTGGGATGTTGGAGTGCCCCATGGCAGCGGCTGTGGTGCAGCTGCGGCACTCCGGGTCACCAGCAGAGGCCCGCCGTGCGGATCCCCAGGGACCTCGTGGGTCGGCAGTGAGGGGACCCCAACACTGCTGGTGTGGCAGAGGCTGAGGCTGCAGTCTGCCGAGATGAGGCCAGACTGCGGTGCCCACTGCCTGCTGCCTGCTCCCGCAGGGCCCCCGCACCCTCATTTATAGTAGGGCAGGCAGGCACGCCCCTTTGTGACACCGTGGGGCAGGCGGGGACCCCCTTTGTGACACCGTGGGGCAGGCAGGGACCCCCATTGTGACACCCAGTGGCCTCCCACGCCCTTCCCTGCCTGGTACGGGCGGACGCGAGGGGCTCAGGAGGGCCTGGGATGTCCCCCTGGAAATCAGGGGTGGCAGCTGCTGGAAGCCCATGGTCTGCAGGACGGGGAGCCTGGGGTTTGTTGTAGTCCTCACTTTAGCATTAGTATCAAGGCTCGCTGAAGCCTTAGGCCCCAAGAACTGTCACCTAGATCCGCCGACCGTGCAGTGAACTTTTACTTGTCTACATGAAGGAAGGCCCCTGAAACCGGTGCAAACCAGAAAGGTAAGGAGGCTTCAACCTCAGCAGAAGCTGCGATCTTAGAGATAAGAGAAGAATCGACCCGCCTAGAGACAAGGAAAGGGCCCAATGAAGAACGGGAAGACCCCAGACCCTGATAGTACTATTGGTCCGAACTGTCTCCTGAGGGGAGAAGAATTTAGACTGTAAGGGTCTAATTACCCAGGGATTTCTTTGTTCTGGGTCCCTCTCCAGTGCCACCCACCCGGCTTGAGCTGTTTTCTCCGCTGTATCAATAAATTAGTCTGGCGTACGTTGTATCGGAGACTCTGCTTCGGGAAGCCTTGGGTCGAGCCAGAGGGGAGAGGAAGCGCCCGAGAGTGAGTGTGTGTGAGCGAGGAGTCGAAAGGGGCACTCGTCAGCTCCGTGGAGCTGCCGCTGCGAAGGGACTCCGGTCCCAGCAGTTAAAGTCTCGGGTGGTGAGTGTGCGACTCCTGAACGGTGTGTGAGTGCTCGGGCAGCGGCTTCTCCTTTAGCACTCTGGCCCTGCAGCTCTGCTCCCAAGCCTCACCCCACGGTCATGGTGGCCTTGAGGGGGTGGCGGGTCCTCGTGGGGGTCACCAGTGGGACAGGTCCCAGCACAGGCATGGGGTGGGTGCCTGCAGCGTTTGGGGGCTCAGCCCCTCCAGCCGTGCTCAGGGACAGGACCGAGGACATGGTGGGGCTGGTGGTGGGAAGGGGCCTCTGACCCGCCCCGGGGCCCTGAGCTGCCTCTGCCCGGGGAGGGAGGCACCCGCTCGGTGTTGGGGCAGAGACAGGACCAGACTGCTGAGGCTGGAGGCACCTCTGGGCTCCATCGGGTCCAACCTCCAGAGCTGGTGGCCCAGGACCATGTCCAGGTGGTTTTGAGTGCCTCCAAGGACGGAGACTCCACCACCTCCCTGGGCAACCTGGGCCAGGGCTGGGCCACCCTGCCAGTGAAAAGTGTTTCCTGCTGTGCAGAGGGACCCTCCTGTGTTCCAGCGTGTGCCCATGGGCTCTGGTCCTGGCACTGGGCACCACGGGGAAGAGCCTGGCTCCGTCCTCTTGGGCACCCTCCCTGCAGGTATGGATGAGATCCCACGGATGAGATGCCCCTGAGCCCTCTCTTCCCCACGCTGAACAGCCCCAGCCCTCCCAGTTGAGGATCCCCTCCCTCCACCCGCTGGCCACGCTCCTCCTCATGCAGCCGCGGACACCCTTGGCCACCTTGGCTCGTGGTCAACTTGGTGCCCCCCAGGACCTCCTCTGCCAAGCTGCTTTCCAGCCGCTGGCCCCAGCCTGCGCTGGTGCCTGGGCTTGTTCCTCCCCAGGGGCAGGACTTTGCACTTGTTGAACTTCACCAGGTTCCTGCTGGCCCATTTCTCCAGCCCACCCAGGTCCCCAGACACCAGCACAGCCACTGGGGGACCAGACACCCCCACTCCCCCCAGATTTCTGGGTGCCAGCTGTACCCTGTGCCAGCCGGTCCCCATAGGGATTGGGCACTGAGTGGGTCGCACCCCAGCCACAGGATGGGTAGATGAAGCCCAGCACCAAAGACAGAGAAAACATTTAATTTTTAACATTTCAGGTGGAGGGGTGCCCCAGGGGGGTTCCCAGCCCCGCGACCCCATCCGCTCAGTGGTAGGGGAACCCGTTGGACTTGTGGGACCAGCACTGCCACCATGGGGGCTTGCAGACGTGGCGGGGCCGGCAGCGGCGTCTCCACCAGGTCTTGAGGCAGCGCCAGATCCGAGTGCAGCCCTCACACAGGCACCGTCCTGCCCTGCACGGCCCCGGGGCCGCCTGGCCACCAGCCCTGCCCGTGGGCAGCCGCGGCCGTGGGCTGGGCTCTGCCGGGGTGCTCCTGCCCAGAGCAGTGGGGCTGCTCCTGCCAGGGTCCATGGAGCTGCTTCTTTCTGCCTCCATTGCGCTGTTCCTCTTCACCTCCATCGGGCTCCTCCGCCCCAGCCCCACGGGGCTGCTTCTCTCCGGCTCCATGGGGCTGCTCCTCTTCACTTGCGTTGCGCTTCTCCTGCCCAGGTCCTCAGGGCTGCTCCTGCCCGACACTGTGGGACGGCTGCTGCCTGTCGCAGTGGGGCTGCTCTTCTCCATCTCCAGGGAGCTGATTTTGTCTGCTCCCGTGTCCTTCTCCTTGACAATGTCCACATCCGCCCCTGGCAGCTCCACGCCAAGGCACTGGGGACACACTCTGTCCCCCAGCTGCCCCTGCACCTCCATCCTGGTGGGGGGGAGGGAGAGTTCCCCGGGGAGGGTCCCACTGCAGGGCCCTGCCGCCCCCCACCACTGGGCCAGCACCGCCTGCAGACGCTCACATTGCTGCTCATGCATCGCCTGGGTGGCCCGGAGGACGCGGGATGAGCTCGAGGACGAGCTCCCCCTTGACCATGGCCATGGCTGGGGGACTGCCGGGGTTGGCTCCATGTCCACGGGGCTCTGCATCCTGTCCCCGTGGTCGCCAGAGACCCGGTCCTGCTCTGTCCCTGCTGGCAGCTCCAGTGGGGTGTTGTGGCCAAGGACTGGCTCTGGGTCCGCCACCGGCCCCTTCTCAGCCTTGGGGGACCGAGGGGGTCCCGAGCGGGTGAGCGCTGCCAGCTCCGCCATCGCACCAGGCCAAGGCTCCGGGAAGGAGTAAAGGGAGCTCACGGAAGATGAGGCCAGGGAGCCCAGGGAGTCCATGGAGGCCAGCGGGGCCCGCGGGGACAGGCGCTCCCTGCTCAACACCTCTGTGCTCGCCCTGCAGAGGAGAAGAGGGAAGAGACCCCGCTGCACCCCGGCCCCTCCAGTGGGACCCATGGGCAGCACCCCGTCCTCGGCTGGCAGGCAGGGCTGCCCAGCACAGGCAGGGTCAAGGCACGAGGTGAGGGTCTGGTGCAGGATTTGGGGTCTCCCCCGGCACTCACCACATCTCCAGGGTCCGCCTGGGCTTCTCTACTCCTCCATCTGCTGGCGAAGAACCTGCTGAGGGAGGAGACGCAGTGAGCGCCCAGCAGCCCCCAGCACAGCCCCGGGTCAGGGCTCCGGTCGGGTGCTGGCCTTTGCAGGGCGCTCGGTGCCGGGGCCACTCACCACTCTGCTCCTCCGGCCGGGCTCTCGCCATCCTCGTCCGAAGCTTCGACTTCTTCCACCATTTCTGCAGGATCCCCAGGAGCTGGGTGAGATGGGAGCAGCTCCCAGCCCCGTGCCGCAGCCCCCCATGACACTCCACGCCACGCCACACCACGCAACACAACGCCATGCCACACCGTGCCAACTAATGCCACCCCACACCACCCCACGCTACACCACTCCACCCCACCACACTCCACGCCGCGGTGCAGTGCGGTGCAGTGCGGTGTGGTCCAGCAGTCACCTACCCTGAGCCGCTTGGCCCGCAGTATGGCAGAGACCAGGCTGAGCTGCAGCACCAGCATCAGGAGCGGGAGCAGCTGAGCCGGGCTT